>NC_090325.1:84729931-85028579 GCF_035084215.1 Heptranchias perlo | reverse complement strand
TTCTCTCTCTCTCCCCCCCCTTCTCCCTCTCTCTCTCTCTCTCTCCCCCCCCTTCTCCCTCTCTCTCTCTCTCTCTCTCCCCCCCTTCTCCCTCTCTCTCTCCCCCCCTTCTCCCTCTCTCTCTCCCCCCCTTCTCCCTCTCTCTCTCTCTCTCTCCCCCCCTTCTCCCTCTCTCTCTCTCTCCCCCCCTTCTCCCTCTCTCTCTCTCTCCCCCCCCTTCTCCCTCTCTCTCTCTCTCCCCCCCCCTTCTCCCTCTCTCTCTCCCCCCCCCTTCTCCCTCTCTCTCTCCCCCCCCCTTCTCCCTCTCTCTCTCCCCCCCCCCTTCTCCCTCTCTCTCTCTCCCCCCCCCTTCTCCCTCTCTCTCTCTCCCCCCCCCTTCTCCTCTCTCTCTCTCCCCCCTTCTCCCTCTCTCTCTCCCCCCTTCTCCCTCTCTCTCTCCCCCCTTCTCCCTCTCTCTCTCCCCCCTTCTCCCTCTCTCTCTCCCCCCTTCTCCCTCTCTCTCTCCCCCCTTCTCCCTCTCTCTCTCCCCCCTTCTCCCTCTCTCTCTCCCCCCTTCTCCCTCTCTCTCTCCCCCCTTCTCCCTCTCTCTCCCCCCTTCTCCCTCTCTCTCTCCCCCCTTCTCCCTCTCTCTCTCTCCCCCCTTCTCCCTCTCTCTCCGCCCCCTTTCTCCCTCTCTCTCCACCCCCTTCTCCCTCTCTCTCCACCCCCTTCTCCCTCTCTCTCCACCCCCTTCTCCCTCTCTCTCCGCCTCTTTCCCTCCTCGCTCTCCCTTTTACTCTCTCACTCACTCTCTCTCGTCATCGTCTCCTTTTCTTGAGTACCTTCAATATTAACTAGTGGAGACAATCTATCACTTTTTAACATAACCGCTCATAACTCAGAAGATCTCAATCAGATTATCCTTTAACTCTCAGCTCCAGTGTAAAAGTCCCAACCTCTCTCATCTCTTTTCATAACTGTATCCTCTAATGTCTGGTAAGGGATTCATAAAGGATAGCGTAGACAGAAAGGAGGTGGTGTAGCTGTATTTGTTAATGAGAACCTAACTGTTTTCAAAATAGGTGATTTTGGTGCACTTACTGAAGCTATTTTGATTGAAGTGGATCAAGCTAATGTCACAAATTGATCACTGGCACTTCATAAAGGCATGCCAGTTAAGAGGCCCACTGTGACAAGGTATTCTGGGCACAAATTACTGAAGCACAAATTACGTGCACACTTACCCTGGTGTCCAGACACATGTACATACTTTGCTGACCCCCTCAGATGTGCATCTTCCGGATGGGGGCCGCCTTAGCTGCAGTCATGACCTCCTCGGAGGGCGAACAGCATCACCAGCCTTGCCATCCACCTCTGACACGTGGAGCTCCACAATTATAGGGTTCGATTTTAGCACCCGCGATCGGGTGCGTTCCTGGCGGGGGGGCTACGAAAATCGGGAATTCCCGGGGTGGGTCAGGAGCCCGTCTCCAACCCGCCCCATTTCTGGGTTCCCCACTGAAGCGCTGACATGCGCGCGCAGCCCCCGCATGTGGGACTCCCGCCGGCAATTAAAGCCGGTGGGGTGCCACTTAAGGCATTTATTTAGGTATTTCAGGTCGATTAGAGACCTGATTAACATGATATTTTAGGAGGGTTGGGATTTTGCAAACAACTGGAATTGTTTCCCGTACTGGGGGAAACACTCACAGTTCAAATGGACCTGTTGCAGCCATCAGCCTGTGGCAGCTGCAAAGGACCATTTGACAGGTGGGGGAAGAGGGGGAGATCCTCACTCATTGCAGGAGGCCACTCTGTCACTTTGGACAAAGTTTGGCCTCCACCACCCTCCTCCTAACAAGAAAACTCACCAACTTGCACACTTACCCCAGTGTCCAGACACATGTACATATCTTGCAGACCCCCTCAGATGTGCATCTTCCGGATGGGGGCCGCCATAGCTGCAGTCATGACCACCTCGGAGGGCAAACAGCATCACCAGCCTCACCGTCCACCTCTGACATGTGGAGCTCCACAATACAGTGCTGTGACACATTCACCTGCACAGCAGGAGGTAAGGCAACTGCAGAGAGAGATGCATCGCAGAGGGCACTACCCTCGCCACAGGGTCCACAGACCGAGGCTCAGCTTCCTGGACCTCTCTGAGCAGCAGTGCACACGGAGGCTCAGAGTCACTCGACATGTAGTCGTGGACATCTGCAGCCTCCTTCATGCCGAGCTGCTCCCAGCTGGCCCGAGCACCATCTTCTTACCTGTCGCTGTCAAAGTCACCAATGCCCTCAACAACTTCTCCTCCGCATCCTTCCAGGGTGCCACCGGGGACATCACTGATGTCTCTCAGTCGTCTGCACAAAAGAGCCCTGCAAATACACCTACACCCACTTTGCAGTGACACAATGGGTGGCATCAGTTGTGGGTCTTCATTGTGATCCACAGGAAAGGGCATTATTGCACAAACCAGATAAGATTCACAAAGACGTGACAGTAGTGGTGCCAATATAATATGTAATGAGTTGATCAGAAATTAAATATAAGTAAAAACCATGACAAACCCTCAAACACCCTTGTGCATCCCCTTCATTATCACGACACGGTTGCTTTACGCTTCCTACTGCACATATGTGATGCATGCCCTGTGGCTGCAGCACAGGTAGTGGCAGGTTGAGTGAGGCTGACTGTGAAAGAGATGCATGAGAGGGTGAGTATGAGATAGAGCCATGAGATTGTATGAGTGGTAGTGGCGGGATGAGTACTGGCGAGGTGAGTAAGTGCAGGTCAGATGAGGATGAGGTTTGAGTGGGTGTGAGGGGTGATGTGACAGAGTAGTGTTGGCAGTGCAGAAGGAGATGTGGGGTGGGGGCGGTGATATGGCAAACGGAGTGTAGGGGAATGAGTAAGTGTACTCACTTTGGCTGACCTACTTAGGTCATTGCAGCGCCTCCTTCACTGTATGCAGGTGCGCTATATATTGGTGGTGCAGGTGACCTCCTCTGCCACCTCGAGCCAGGCCTTCTTGGTGGCAGAAGCAGGCCGCTTCCTCCCGCCCACCATGGGTAAGATCTCTGTCCTCCCCCTCCTCCTCACCCCATCCAATCAGAGCTGGAGTGAGGCATCATTAACCTGGGAGCAGCCTTCCCCCTGAGCTGCTCCATGCTGTAATTTTTCCTATTTCTTGCAGCATCAGTCAGTGGAGGACTGCCCCTTTAAATAGAGGTCCTCCAGCTGACAGACCTTACTGCGCACGCGCAGTCCGCCCGCCGCGCAGCTCAGCAGTGGGGAACCCAGAACAACAGGTAAGTGGATCCAATCAGCCTGCGATGGCGCGCGCAGACTGATTTCACTGGGCGTGTTACCCACGCGCCCAATCGAACCCCCGCCGCGAACCGGCCGCCATGGTAGTATCGGGCCCATAGAATCATTGAAAGGTTACAGCACGAAGGAGGCCATTCGGCCTATCGAGTCCGTGCCGGCTCTATGCAAAAGCAATCCAGCTAGTCCCACTCCCCCGCCCTATCTCTGTAGCCCTGCAATTTTTTTCCTTTCAAGTACTTATCCAGTTCCCTTTTGAAAGCAGTGTTTGAATCTGCCTCCACCACCCATTCGGGCAGTGCATTCCAGATCCTAAGCACTCACTGTGTAAAAAAAGTTTTTCCTCATGTCACCTTTGGTTCTCTTACCAATCACCTTAAATTTTTGTCCTCTGGTTCTTGACCCTTCCACCAATGGGAACAGTTTCTCTCTATCTACTCTGTCTTGACCCTTCATGATTTTGAATACCTCTATCAAATCTCCTCGCAACCGTCTCTGTTCCAAGGAGAACAACCCCAGCTTCTCCAGTTCATCCACGTAACTAAAGTCCCCTACCTCTGGAATCATTCTAGTAAATCTCTTCTGTACCCTCTCTAAGGCCTTCACATCTTTCCTAAAGTGCGGTGCCCAGGACTGGACACAGTACTCCAGTTGTGGCCGAATCAGTGTTTTATAATGGTCCATCATGACGTCCATACTTTTGTACTCTATGCCTCTATTTATAAAGCCCAAGATCAGGACTATTTTGAAAGGATCAATAGAATGGCACTGATGTTTACCCAATGCCACCGTGACAGAATACACTCTATAAGTGCCGTCCCCAATTTAGTAGGGCACCATTACTACGAATGGCTGTGTCAAACTAAAACTGCGCAATTCAATCATGATGTCGTTTTCACGATCGATGATGCAACCATTGTCCAGCAGTGCCCACCAGTCGCAGAAGGTTTCAAGCGTACCAATGGACACCGCACAATCTCTTTCTAAGGTCACCCGGGCGAAAGAGTGGCAAACAGTCGAAGCAACCCTTCCCACAAATCCTAGGCATCCTGGATCTGTTTTTAAGCTAGGCGGATGAGCAGACCCACCAGGAGGTCCACTGACCTGCTCACACCCACTGTGCATGGGGAGACAGAAGATGAACAGTGTGTGGCTGAAATGCATCCAAAAATTGAGCAGCCCCTTCAGGTAGTGAAAAAAGGGGTGCAACCTAAGACACTGTTGGTGATTCAAACTTGTGTCTGCACAGCACAATAGATTAGTCAACCCATCACCTTAACCACTTGCCCACCTCAAGATCTGTGCAATGGGAGATTTTAATTTCCCAGGCATTCACTGGCCATTTATTCTTGAAAGCAGGACAGCTGAAAGATTTCCAAATACCTATTTTCTAACACAGCATGTTAGTGAGGAAACTAGGGGTAATCGGATACTTGATTTAGTTTTTAGTAGTGACCCTGATGCAGCATCAGACCTCCATGTGGGGAAACACCTGGGCTACAGTGACTACAATAATATTACATTCAATCTGATCAGACCAACCAAAGTTGATAAAAATTTAATGCCTGGGCCCACTCCTGTAGTGAATATCTTCCCACAGAGTCTCTCAATTTTACAGACTTTCTCAATGCACCCTGACTGAAAGTCGATGACTGTGTTATGTTACATTTTGAGAAAAGACATCCTTAGCTGTCTGCCACTGTCAAGGCCTGAATGCATTTGAATCCAGGAGACTTTGATAAGATTATGAGATTTTTTAAAACAAGAGAGTCAAATACTGTTAACAACAGAAAACAAATAAAAATGTCTGCCATTAAAACTATAGGTTTTTAATGTGGGAAAAACACCAGGGAAGGCCCACTAACAAGAAGGAAAATTAACTAAAAGCCTCTCTCAAAGGGGCAAAGGCATTTTTATACGGCACGAGAAGGAAAATATCACAAGTGACATCATGGACATCCCATCATCTCAAAGGAACATAGTCCCTTGTACTTTTCCCCTCTGTGGTAACCTAGGTTCAGTCCTTTTGAACATGGATCCCAGAATGAAGAAAAATGAATTTTCACCTCTGATTACTCTTTTCTGCACATCCTTACATGACACTTGTCAATTGTTTAAAAAAAAATCAAAATATCACACAGGTGAAATTATTTGTATAGTATACAGTACTTCAGACAAACAATCACTGAGCTGTTTATTCTTCTGATTTATTCAAAAAACTTACAATAAACCCTCAGATGGAATATTGTTTCATTGGAATGTTTTGGCAGTACCAGAAATTCATTAAAGAAGTGCAGACCCAACAGAATGCCAGCACTTACAGTAAACAACTCAAGTTATTTTTCCAGTTGCTGTAGGCTTTTAACTCTGGCAGTCAGGCACTACACTCCATAGTACAAAGTGAAAATCTCTGGACATTATAATCAGTTGTGTTAATTCTTCTGTGCCACTCTTGTAGAAAAATCTAGGATCCATGACATTAAGCACTCGCATCTATGAGTATTAGAGTTGTCAAAGAATCCCACTGATACCACTGTGATAGCCTACTCCTACTATTACTACTACTAAATTCCCATCTGTCATCTCAGCAGCGGTGATGGGGGGCCGAATGATTCACATCCATTGTTATCAATTCTGATCTAGCCTGGCCACTTCAGACATCAGTATCCCTTTCTGTGACAAGTCACTCTTGACATGGTCTACCCAGCGCAGAGGAAAATGAAAATAACTATAACTACAGATGCTAAACACAGCAACAAGAAATACTTTTAGTAAAAAGGACAGCCAGGGAAGAGTTGAGCACCGTAAAGATGCTGATAATGATCTGGAATTAGGAATTGAGGGATCAATATTGAAATTTGCTGATGACACCAAATTAGGTGGTATGGCAAATTATGACAAGGAATGTGAAAGACTACAGGGAAACATCGATAGGCTGGAAGGATGGTCAAAAAGGATGGTTGTAGCAGCTCAATGTAGAAAAATATCAAGTAATATGTGTTGCAAGTAAAAATTGGGAAATTAAATACACCTTAAATGATGAGCAGCAGAGAAACCTTAGTGTGCATATAGACATGTCGTTAAAGGTGACAGCTCAAATAAGTATGGCCATTAAAAAAAGCAAATGGAATCCTCAGTTTTGTATCTAGAGGCACAGAATACAAAAGCAAGAAGGTAATATTAAAGGGGTGACCTGACAGAGATCTTGAAGATTATGCAGGGTGACGATAGATTGCTCCTAGTGGTTGGTGAGTTGATGAAGAGAGGGCACAAATTTAAGATCACTTATATTTCTGGGTTTTTACACTAGATAATTCCTGGGGGTCAGCGTCACAGTGAGCAGATCTTGGGTCCTCTATAAACCAGTATGTGTTTACATGCCCAAATCCAAGTTAAATGTAGCTGGACCCAGAGTCGAACGGAGAACCCTTGTCACAGTACTCTAGCTTACTGGAATGTAGTACTTGCCACCACGTGATCTTGTCTTCAGTGGGCAGAATATACATTCTTAATAGAAAACGTTAGGTTATAAACTACTATATAAGTTTATTGAACATTAAAACAAGTAAATGAACAGTGCTCAGCACAAACATAATATTTACAGTGATTACAAACTTTACTCACCTCCTTAGAATAAAAAACAAGGCACTTCCCTTCACTTTCTCTCAATATAATACTAACCCTTGAAACCAGCTGTCTTTACTTCATACATTCTATGATTCTACATTCGCGTCTGTGTGCTACCACGGAGTTGGTTTGAATGTGGAATTCTCTACCACAAACAATTGTTGCAGAGTCCATAAATTCTTTTGAAAAGGAATTAGATAGTTGCCTGAAAAAGTGGATTGCTAAAGACATGTGGAGCAAGCAGAAGGGTGGGATTAGACGGAGTGATTCACATAGATAAAAACAGTTTCTGTGCTGTAATATTTTATGATTCTATGGGGATGAAACTGAAAAGAGAGTAGGTTTTCTAAATTAATGCTTCCTTAAAATATTCATTAGAGAAGACTATAGCAACATGCCCTACTGTGACGAAAGAAATCCATGCAGATTTAAGGACTTTGACATTAATGACATGGAGGTCCTACACAGGCCGAATGGGCTAAAAGTGATCAAATCCCACGGAATTATAATTTCTCTTCTAATTTATTAATAGAGTCTAGGGAAGCAACTTATGAAGTATTGATGATTTCTTACTCACTAGGATTCCCCTTCTTGGAGACAGAAACCAGAACTGTGGTCTGAAATACTGAGGATATGCATGCCTCCAACAGAACCATACTTCCTGACCTCAGGATAATAGCTGGCGCTTCACATGCATGTAATATTCCAAGGTACTGCTGATGAATGACCAGCTACCTGGGTCAAAAATGGAACCTGGAGTGGTAGACCCATCACTGGGAGCTGGGATTCTTCCTACTTGGCTCCAGATTATCATGCAAACCACTGCCCTAATGCAGGGGTGTCCAAGCTTTTATCCTTCCATACCCCCAGGATCACAAAATTAAAATGGACAAACCACCATAAGAAACATAGGTGCAAATAGGGCTGAGGTACCCGGGCTTCAAGAATGCCTGAGTTCAGGGGCCCGCAATTTGGATATCCTTGCTTTGATGGGTATGGTGCTCCTGCCTAGACAAGAAGTCTACAAAATCTGATGAATGAGATTTGACATGAATTCCACACAGTACTTAAATTGCTTTCTTCAAAATGTGTTCTTTCACATGTTTTTGGCATGCTTAAAGGTGATGAATATACACTGAATTGCCACAAGATACATCTTTACACATATCTCATTAACAAGTCTTGTGCTTTTCTCCCTAGTTCTCAACTCACATAGATGCTGAAACAAATTCTGTGTTACAGAAATAAAGCCACTCACACTTTTTGCAGCTTAATTATTGTAGTATTGACCCTCTATTAAAATGAATGTGAAACTGTTTTTTGAATAAACCTTCCCTTCTTCCTACACCGTCTCTCCTATTATTTTAACTTTTAGTTAATTTCTGAATAGCATGCCCTTTTTCATCTAATTTTCTCCACTCCATGGTGAGGGTCAATTCATATAATTAAAAACTGTGTGTGGCATGTCTGTGGAGGCACACCTCAAAGGAGGCACAGCTTTGTAGGGCAAAAAGAAAACAAGATTCAAATAACCACTATCTGTTAAGGTAACCATGCTGATTGGTTTAGAAAACCAATTGACTAAATGCAAACCAAGAGTAAACCTGTTCCATACAATAGACAAGTACTAATCAACAACCAACCACCACCACAAAATCAACCAAATCATTTTCTCAATCCCACTCCCGGCCAAGTTAGTATTCGTGAAACAACAAGTACCACAAACTTGACCAAATGGTTAAAACAATTTTCTTCCAACTGTTTTTGGCAGCTATATGTTTAAGCCACTGACTGTATACATCTAAAAATGAAATTAGTAATATAGTAAACAATAACTTGCATAGTGCTTTTGAAGTAGAAAAACATTCCAAGGTACTTTGCAGACAAGGAGACCCAGCCTTTGAGAGAGAGTTAGGAAAGGTGACTTGGTTGAAGTGATGTTTTTTGAAAAGGCTTTTAAAGGCAGTGAGGGAGGTAAAGAGTTAGGGGGTTTAGAGAGGGTGTTCTGGAGAGTAGGGGAGTAAAGATGTATAGGGAAACAAATCAAAGGACCAGCTGCCCTAGGCTACTCCCACACAGAATCAGATATAGAGTAGCATTAATCGAAACCTCAGAATATGTCTCCAACAAATATTCTTGGTCAGGGATTGTGCTGGTGTGCTTCACAAAGAGTGGAGGGAGGAAGAAAAGAAAATGAATCACCTCCCTTCTTTTTAAAAAACATGTTACTAGAATTTGACTTACCAACGGTTCAGCCATCACAACTTCAATCTTTTTTTCAGCCTGAACTGTGAATTCTGCAAAGAGGCTCTTAATAACATATTCCCCAGGTTTGATGTCCGGGTCAATAGTAATGTTTGACATGGTGACACTCTTCTTCTCCCAAGTGGGATTACTACCTGGAGAAATACGGCGCCTGGTTACGGTGCTAACAGGTGCTGATGCTGCATGAAAACACAAAGGAAAGAATTATTTATCATGGGTGGTCATCAGGAAGTGAGCAATGCAGTATTGTAAGCTTCTTAAACCAGGACAACAAAAGATTGTACCAATTAGCAAATTAAAAACTTACATTTCTGCAGCATTCCTGACATAAAGAAAAACATCTCAGAGCACTTTTAAAATGCAAAAAGGTAGACACTGAGCAGGAGAAAAAAAATAAAAGGCATTTAGGGGTGGAGGGCATGAAGGCACAACTAAAAAAAAAGGCTTTTTAAGATGCTTTTGGCAACAGAGAGTGACGAGATGACTAGATTTTGAAAACGAATTCCAGAGGCCAAGGACAAAACAGCTGAAAGAACAGCATAGAGAGTGGAATGCAGGAAGCAGGGAACAGATAATGGGCCAGAATTTGCTGTAGCAGGGCATGTAACAGAATCTGCCGTTAGTTAGACTTGCCCTTGCACGTTTAGGTTCTTAATGATTTTGTGTGGCAGGTTGCTGAAAGTGTGAGCTGAAAACGTCGCAGGGCATCTGGGACCTGAGTGAATAGGGCAAACAAACGTGTAACTCCTTAACCAGTAAGATTGAAGGGTTGAGAAATAAACAGCACAAGAACTGAGAAGGAAGTGTAAATTAGAGTGGGTGAATTCAATGTCAAATCAGGTACAGAAAGAGAAATAAAAAGAGGGAATGAAAGATTGGATTATGGGAGAAAAAAAAAATTAATTTTTTTTTTTTTTAAATTTTACATTTTTAAAATGTCCAACAACAATTACTACCTGAAGAAATGAGACTCCACACTTGTAACAGTTAATTTTCAGCATCAGAGAAGTTAATAGGCAGTAACTAACACTTATCACATCATTAAAAGGGTACTTACACTTGCAATGACAAGACTTAACTTTCTGTGGCAAGTTTAGTTTGTATCTACTGCGCAAATATAGCAACTTCATGACATTCAATGCATGTCAATGGTGAGGCAGAAAGCGAAATGCTGTTTTCGCAAGCTAACAGCAGAGCAGTGCAACTCAGACAGCAACTTTTGGACATCGGCATTTAAACACGCATCTGCTCCTCGCCTGAAGTTGCTGTACCCTTTGCACATAAATAATGACAAGCGCATTAGCCTTAACGTTATTTTGACAGTAAAATTTATCACATTAATCCAATATCAAAGAAGTGGAGAATGTGCATGATTGTATGATTGTAAAACAATCAGGTAGAGCGGAGCACGGCATGGAGGGATTTTGGAGTGAGCACAGGGATCTTAAATAATTTGATGGGGCACAGTGGGGCTTGGCAAGGGTGAAAGTAGTAGGCGTGTGGATCTTTACATGGGGGACAACATAGGCTGCTGAATGCTGAATAAGTTGAATTTGTGGAGCCGGGGATGCCGTCAAGCAGAAAGTTGGAGAAGTCAAGTCTTGAAGTGATAAAGCTGCGATTTGGATTTCACAGAGTGAGGGAGAGACAGTGGTGAAGGCAGGAAACGTTCCAGAAGTGAAAGGAAGGAATATTGGTAACAAATTGATATGAGAAAGGAAGTTCAACTTGAGGTTAGAGAGGACACCGAGATTCTGCAAATCTAGAATTAGCCGTAGAGGATAGAAAGGGCCAGATGAGGCCTAGACAGCTATGTGGATGGCCTCCATTTTGGATACAAACAAATTTATGAGCTTTTTCCAATTAGTATCAACAGTGAGAAGAAAGGGTGTAGAAGCTGGTGATCAGAAGAGAGAGTTTGTGATGGAGGAAACAAGTTTTGAGTTGTTCTTACCCTCCAGGATGATCCTGGAGTAGTAGGTGGATTTGGTATGGAAAGGGTGCAACATCACTGCTCAAATCCAAATCTCGTACAGGTCAGTCAGGAAGGTTGTACACCATTTTTATTCTACAAATTTGAGACGATGCCAAGATTGTACCAGTGGGGGGGCAGTGAAGTTGAGAGACCATCCAGGATCTGGTGGGAACGAGAGAGTCAAAAGTGGAAATAAGAAAGTTTTAGAGCAATTCTACTATTAATATTATGAGGTGTGGCACTTCTAAGGGGGTTAGGACATAGTATTTTGCAGTAGCAAAGGGAGATAGTGGAAAGGTTTGGGGAAATCAGAGGGATGTGTAGGAGGAAGAGATTGGAGAATCTACCATCAGTCATAGAGACCTTGAAAGAAGTGAGGTCTCATCCAACAAGGTTGAGGAAGACAAGAATTTCAAGGAAATCAGAAATGGAGAAGGGTGAGCTTATGCAAAGATTGTAATTGCCAAGGATGAGGAGTTGCTTGGTGCAAAAACTGAGGAAAGACAGGAGAAAGAGGAAATGTAAGTCCAATATCCAAACTATAGGTTATAAAACAAAGACACAGGTACAAAATTAGTGCTCTATTACAACAAAACAGGCTGATTTATACCCACAATATATCTAGGAGACTTGTTTTTAAATTTTTCCCCCTTCTCTGTTTTACTGATCTCCCTGCCCACTCCTAATCCCCCACCTGCACCCACCCCCCAACTCCCCAGTCCAGATATTACTGTTTCTGAAGTTCTGTACCTGAAGTTAAGAATATTTCAGCAGAACCTATGGAAAGACTCATTGGTTGACTACTGTAAAGATACTATCTTTGTGGCATGAAAAATTGGTAAGCACCCATGTCGACAGAATGAACTTATAGGGCCAAAGCAGCATCCTGCACCTTCTTGAAATTGCTAGTTACATTTCTCAAGCTTTAATCAGCATTCTGCTATTCCAGTACAAAATACACTTAGAAGTTTAATTTAAATAGTACAGTACATAGTCAAGCCAATTCAAATCAACTCAGAATTAACTATTGACTTGAGGAGCCAAGTGCCTCAGTAATGCAGTGCCACTGTTTATATCATAAACCTGGTGAAATAGTGGCTGACTGACAGGATTAGAAGTATTTACTGCCCATTGCTCAGGCTGCAAGATTTAATTATCTTTTTCTCCATCAGCTGTCAAAGTACTGCGTTCCTCCCCTCTAAGATGTTCATGACTCCTACATGAACAAGATAGAGCTGGAAGCTAAACTGGCTGCTGACACTGTCTTCATTCGACACCAAAGTTTTACCGTCCACCGCTTATACCCGGCAAATTGCATTAAAACCAACACACCCGCTATAACCAGTGGGGACTGCATTTTTGAAATGTTACTATGAATACAAATGGATTCCTTTAAAACAATACTACAATGTTAGTCTAAAAATATGCAGATAATTTTGGGGTTTGTTCATTTTGCAGTGTGTCCACAAACATAAAATATTTGCTCTGCCATTAGTGTATTTGTAGCAAAGTTACATTATTTGTATCAACTTTATTTAAAAATGCTCACAGTAAAGGAAAGCTTCAGTGTGGACTGCTTCTGACTCAGAAGCATTAGCTCTCCAAATTCTCCCGATTGCAGATATTCAAATACTCCATTGAAAATTCTAGAACCTGTATTTAAACTTACAGCTGTCTTATTTGTAGTGCAGGGAAGAACTGGATCCTGAATATCAACCTCAGGAGACAAGCTATAACCGCCCATTAATATCTAAATCTGAGAACTGGCCTACATATAGCGCCCAGTTCCCTTAGTAGAATCAGTTATGGTAGAATGTTTTGATTCCCTTAAGCAGAACAATCCCAGATCCCCCAAAAAGTATGCAGAGAATAAGTCAGTCAGCTCTCACAGTGCTTGCTCCCAGTGCCAAGAGTTCTTAAATTACATCTCAGGACATAATGCTGATTAGTTTCACTGATTTCCTGAAACGGAATCTTGCGATTCCCTTAGAACTGAAAAAACAGCCAAGTGGAATAAATTGGGTTTTTCTTACAATTCCCTCAACAAGGATAATTTTCTTAACCATCGAGTCCCATAAACAGACTTCAATGCAGTAGCTTTACAACATAATTTTAGAAAGTATATGCTCTCAATACAAACATACTCATTTTTACTGTTTTATTATTTTATGGTTGAAGAGAATATTGCAACTGTTTCATCTATTCTTCACATTTGTATATTCCACTTTACAGCACTCAAAATCTAAAGCCTGTACAGTAAAATATATACAGCATGTATGTTTTAAAACCAAATAGGCAATTCGCACTTGAAAGGGTTAATCTTCCAAAAATAAGTGAGCAAATGGGTTCTGAAAAATACTAATCCACTTGATGCTCCTCAGAATTCATTATGAAGCTGCCATCTTCACAGTTTACCTATCACCTATCAGTTCAGTAATTAGAGTACTATACAGTGAGCATATAGGTCTTTCATATAAATTGTATGGCAATTTTCAATCATAATGCTTAGTGGAGCAGGAAATGTCTGTCCAGTGATTAGCTGGTTGCTAGGAGCAGCACAAAGTGTTTTGGCAAATTAAGGGAATAGTAAAACAACATAATTGGCTCATCAGTAGTTCATGAGTTCAAAAGGCAATGTTTTCATTGCCACAGGAGATTAACAGATTCTCACACCCACAGGCGGTACCAGGCAATTCATTGTGCATTGGGCCAACCCTTTCTTCCCATAGTAAACTTGGCAACTGTTACATCAATTTCACATAGACCCTTTACCATAACTTCAGTACATTTTTTTCAATTTTCTAATGCTGATGTACAGTTTCATAACCAGCTCTCCAGTACAAAGATGCATTTAACAGGAAGATAGATAAGTACATGAGAGAGAAAGGAATAGAAGGTTCATGTGGAGCATAAAGACCGGCATAAACCAGTTGGGCCAAATTACTGGCTTCTGCGCTGTAATTTCTATGTAATTCTATGTAATGTACCTGAACGGGTTGCCAACCATTCCAGATTGACCAGGAGTCTCCAGGAATGAAAGACTGAACTCCCGAGCACTGCTGCTAACAGCCCGGGAGAAAAGTACTTTGCAATTGTGGTTCACACATATGTGCCTATGTACTTTTACTTCTCACACGACAACTGCTGGCACGAAACCGTTCCCTCGTCCCGCCCCCACCATCATACCTGCCTCCCTGGTGCTCAAGTCTCTGCAGTTACAGCTGTCCGTCTTCTGTTGACAGGTTCATAGCCGTTTCCTGCCTCCTATTTCAAGAAATGACCTGGAATTTCCTCGAGGTTGGTCCTACCCCACTTCCAGTGAAGTTACGGCAGCAAATGGAGCAGGACCAGTCACGAGGAAATTCCAAACTTAACCTAGTAAGAATTCCAACTTTACAATAAAATGTAGTCTGCAACAGGTAAGCATAATTATTCTGAACGTAAAAATGAGAGAGAAAGGGCCCTTTCTTATGCAATCTGATCCGACTGTTGGTGTACGCACCATAAATCCTGTGCTCCAAATTGGTCACTGTGTCTACCAAAACGTACCTATAAAGTATGCTATGTGTTAGGGCCCAGGGTCCAATTTGGAGTCAGTTTTAAATGTCTATCTAGTTCGGTTTTCTGTTCTGCTCACTATAAAAAATTAAGAGAAAGAAACGGGTTGTGAGACAAAACAAAAGTTGCCTCCATGGAGATGCCCCAACTGGAGAGATCATTACAAATCATAGAATGATACAGCACAGAAGGAGGCCATTCGGCCCACGCCGGCTTTTTGGTAGAGCTATCCAATTAGTCCCACTCCCCTGCTCTTTCCCCACAGCCTTAGAAAGTTTTTCCCTTCAAGTATTTATCCAGTTCCCTTTTGAAAGTTATTATTGATTGTGCTCCCACAACCCTTTCAGGCGGTGCATTCCAGATCACAACAACTTGCTGTGTAAAATTTTTTTTCCTAATGTCGCCTCTGGTTCTTTTGCTAATTACCTTAAATCCGTGTCCTCTGATGACCGACCCTTCTGTCATTGGAAACAATTTCTCCTTATTTATTCTACCAAAATCCTTCAAGATTTTGAACACCTCTATTATATCTCCTCTTAACCTTCTGCTCTAAGGAGACAACAATGGTGCAGCTCCTCTCAATCAACCTACATAGATTAATTTGCTGAGCCTGGACTAAAGTGCCAGAGTTCTATATAAATATGCTTTTTTATCTCACATTTTTACATTCTAAAACTAGGTTACCTTATAGAATATGACATAATTGTAAATCAGCTAGTTGCAACAAAGTAGTTCTCTGTAATCTATGCAAAGTTGGGTAGTTTGCCTTAGATTTTCTCCTTGGCTACTTCAATCCTGGCACACGTAACATGTCTACATACCATAATTCCAAAACATTTCTGTCCAAATTGTATATCTAGTTTTTTAAAATTCTTGTGTACTATGACATAATTATCTTAGGAATGCTAGAGTACTAAGACACTCAACTAAGGTAAATACAATAACATTTGCAAACAGTGGATAAATGTTGCACGATCAAATCTCCAGGAATACGCCCAACCAGAGTTGGCAACTCTATGCCTGACCCAAGTGGCCATTCTTTGTATGAGCCAGAACAGTAAATGTTGGCAGGCTATTTGACTGAGGAAGCATCACGGCTGAGCCTAATGCTGTATTCATCGAACATCCACAATTTCCAAGTCTACAGATGATACAGAAACTGGAAAGAGTTCTGTATATTAATCAAATCTGTCAATCAGATCTGTATAGTTCAATTCACTTTTGGCACAGCCATCCTCTAGTATTTTGGTAGGCATCTGAAAACAAATAATTGTGTCGCACATTTCTGGAGTCCTCTATCATAATGGAATATGGGTTTGTACTTCCAATTCGAAAGCACTTGTTGTCATACCTCATATCTCAGAAGACAACAAAATGCCCCACAGGAAGGAAATTAAAAATATGGAAATATATTTGAATGAGTACTAAGGCAAGTTAATCACTTCGGGAGTGCATCTCATAGCAGCTGCTTGGAGAGCGCAATATTGGTAGGATCATGCCTACCTGCTCTCTGGTTGATAAGTGCACAGACGTACAAAATAATGTACTTAATTAGGAAGAAAAATAAGTGATCGTATTCTGGGAAGTTCTAAATTGGAAAATTAATTTGCTTGTTAATCATTATGTATTTCAATGCCTTATTGTCAATTACCTTTATGGATTTTTGTGTATAAACCAAAGCCATTGTACAAAATAATGCAACAGAATGGAGCGGTTATTTGCTCTGATACACACTTAAGGGATGAAATGCCTATCTCAACTTTTTTTTGTTTTTCCTCTAGTTTATTGCGACGTAGCCAGTGGTCCTTTGAACTTTTTCCTCATGTTCCCAGTAAATATACTATCTTAAATGCTCTTCTTCTACTCAATATTGAAATTAAGATTGATTTTGCAGTCCCTTCCTCTAACTCACTCTTTTCCAGGACCACAAAACTTGGAAACTGCTTATTTCCTTCACTCTTTCCTTTCATTAAACTTCAGGCTTTTAAAATTTATGTATCCTTGGCATCACCTAATCACGACTTTCTGATTTACGTCGTCATCTCTTTCAACTATAGACAACATCTCTTGTCTATACATTTTGGTTTCTCGAAAGTAAAACATTTTTCAACAAAAACATCTTTGTACTATAAATGAGAATGTGAATCACAGTGCAGTGTATGGGCAGGCAAAGTAGACAATAAGTAGAAAATATTATAAAATATTTTAAGTTCAAAAGGATTCTTCCCAGAATTTGTATTTTAAAATAATTCACGAGCACTAAATTAAAGGTTAACATGAAGCTAGGGCAGTATTATGCACCATTATGTATCACCTAAAAAATTTAAAGCGGTATAATGGGATAACACTAATTTATTTATACTCTTGTACTGCTGGTTTAAAAAAAAACCTCCTTTTACATGCAGTGTTCATCTGGCTCGATGACAGTTCTCTTACTTTGAGTCAGAAGGTTGTGAGTTCAAGCTCCACTCCAGGACTTAAGGCAGATAAACTAGGCTGATACATACCTAATACGTTAAAAACCATTCAAATGGACTGTTCCAGTTATATGTTATTATACTATGCATTCCAAGAAAGAACGAACGAACGAAATCCAAGGACCAGTTGCCAACATTTGCACTGCTAAAACTGGCTCCAGTATCAGGATGGCAGAATCATACACACACATTTTTGTGGTTCTATAACTCTGCCACCAGGAAAAAGGAACTACTAACACCTTGGAGTGGAGTGGGGGGGGGGGGGGGGTCACCACTGACCAGAAACTTAACTGGACCACCATTATCAACAGTGACCACAAGAGGAGAGCATGAGCAACACAAGTGACTCAATTTCTGACCTCTCGAAGCCTCTGCATCTTCTACAAGGCTCAAGCTTATCCTTTATCTGATGGGTACAACAGAAGTTGAACACTATCCAAGCTACGCAGTCCGCTTGAACAGTGCCCCTGCCACTGGACTCAATAGCCATCCATTCCATTGGGCCACAGTGTGGCTACAGTATGTACTACTTACAGACGGCACTGCAGCAACTCACCAGGCTTACATCAACAGCACCAGGCAGCCCCGTAACCTCCACCACAAAGAAGGACAAGACAACAAGATCATGAGAATGCCATCAGCTCTAAGTTCCCCTCCAAGCCATAGACCATCCTGATTTGTATATATACTGCTTTTCCTTCATCGTCATTGGTTCAAAATTGTGAAATTCTAAACCTAATAACTCAAGGACTGCAGCGGTTTAAGAACTTTCTCACAATGGGGCAATTTTTAAAAAAATTGTGAGCAAGGAAGAATATGAGAAAGGGAACGAGACAGAAAGAGGCCAAGAGAACAGGGCATGAGTACAACGCAGATTCCAGAAACAAAAAACGTATCAGAATGATGGGCCAGATTTCAACATTTTGTGTATAGTTTATTGATTGCAATTAGTCAGAATATCAGTGAGCATATTTATATACTATATTTAACACATGTGGCTCTGTCAGTATACAATTTCTTTTCCTGGCTCTTCTTTGAATGATTGGCTAATTTTGAAAAACTTTGAAGAACTGCATGCAAATGAAACATACCAGGACAATGAGGCACATGTTGACACACATATTGTTATTATGACAACTTCAGACAACTGTTCACCATCTTATGTGGCAAAACATACTTTACTTCCAAGTTCTTGCAGCCTTTTGCACTTTCACCAATTTACCTAACTTGGAACATTATCACAACAAGAAACAATATACTAGTAGCCTGTATACCAGTATACAAATTAGAAATTCCTTCATTTTTTTCTTCAGCAACAAAAATATAGACTCACATTTCAGGAAAACAATTAAATGAACAGAAGTGTTCCACTTTCAACTTTCATTTCTGAAAGAGTTTCCAATGATAATATTCACTTCCTGCAGTTCTCAGAAAAGCTTGAATACAAAACGGAAACGTAATGTCTCCACCCTTGTAACAGACTACAGCGGCATAATCATTAGTGAATTACACCTGTGGATCTGTATCTGACAATGAACATAAAACACTACTCACCAATTAATCCTTCAACCAAATTTGACTCCTAATACAATTCCTAACTTTTAAAAACAAATATTCCAATATTTCATTAACCTTCTCTATATGGTAACTTAGAATAGTCTAATGCCGGTTACAGATCTTGTGTTTGTATACAAGTGTATGACTAATGTCTGCGAGTGTGTGTTTTACAATGTGTTGAACTACAATTCATTCTTCTTGAACGGAGGCCCCAACAGTCCCCATCCACCACTACCCTCCCCTGCTTGGCTGAATTTGTTCTTACATTGAACAACTTCTTCTTTGACTCCGCTCACTTCCTCCAAATAAAAGGTGTTGCTATAGGAACGCGTATGGGTCCTAGCTACTCCTGCCTTTTTGTGGGAGATGTGGAACATTCCTTGTTCCAGTCCGACTCAGGTCCCCTCCCTCACCTCTTTTTCCGGTACATTGATGACTGTATCAGTGCCATTTCCTGCTCTTGTCTTGAACTGCAAAATTTCATCAACTTTGCTTCCAATTTCCACCCTTCCCTTGCCTTCACATGGTCCATCTCAGACTCTTCCCTTCCTCGACTTCTCTTTCTCCATTTCTGGGGATAGGCTGTCAACCAATATATACTATAAGCCCACCGACTCCCACAAGTACCTTGAGTACCACCCCGCTTCCTGTAAGAACTCCATTCCCTTCTCCCAGTTTCTCCATCACATCTGTTCTGACAATGCCACCTTCCATACCAACGCTTTTGATATGTCTTCCTTTTTCCTCAACTGAGGATTCCCCTCCACTGTAGTTGACAGGGCCCTCAACCGTGTCCATCCCATTTCCCGCACTTTATACCTCGCCCCTTCCCTCCCAGAGCCACGATAAGGTCCCCCTTGTTGGGGGGTCCACCTTCAACCCTACCAGTCTGCACATTCAACAGATCATCCTCCATTATTTCCGCCACTTCTAGCGCCATCCCATCACCAAACACATCTTCCCCTCCTCTCCCCTTTCAGCATTCCGAAGGGACCGTTCCCTCCGCAACACCCTGATCCACTCTTCCAACACCCGCTCTCCTCCCCACAGCACTTTCCCGTGCAAGCACGGGAGATGTAACACCTGCCCTTTCACCTCCTCCCTTTGTACTGTCCAGAGCCCCAAACATTCCTTTCATGTGAAACAACGATTTACTTGTACTTCTTTCAATTTTATATACTGTATTTGCTGCTCACGATGTGGTCTCCTCCACACTGGGGAGACCAAACGCAGATTGAGTGATCACTTTGCTGAACACCTCCGCTCAGTCCGCAAGCGTGACCCTGACCTGCTGGTCGCTTGCCATTTTAGTTCTCCGTCCCACTCCACTCTGACCTCGGCCTCTTACACTGTTCCAATGAAGCTCAACAGAAGCTCGAGGAACAGCACCTCATCTTTCGAGTAGGCACTTTACAGCCTTCTGGACTCAACACTGATTTCAATAACTTCAGATCATAACTACTGCTCCTATTTTTTCGGACAGTTGTTGCCATTTACAGCTTCTCGAGACCCATCTTTTATTCACTTGTCCCATTACCACCCTCCTTGCCTTGCACCATCATCCCTTTTGTCATTTAATCACTCCTGCCCTCCATCCTATCAGAGACCTTCCTTTTGGTTCTTTCCTCCCCTCCCCCCTCTTCTTTGCCTGGCTTTGTACTTGCTTAAAAACTGGTAAATCTTCAACTTCTTCCATTTCTGATGAACAGTCATCAAACTGAAGCATTAACTAAGTTTCTTTCTGCTGCCTGACTTGCTGAGTATTTCCAGCATTTCTGCTTTTATTTCAGATTTCCAGTATTTTGCTTTTTCTTACAATTAATTCTATTTGACTTTCAAACTTGCTCTGGAATCTACCTTTGAGCATTTTTATTTCTCCTTGGTGGTTTCTGCAGTACAGTTGCCTATTGCAGCACTCCAAGAACTGAAAGACTGAAATTTCACCAAAGTAACTAATACTGTGATAAGGTCCCACATAAGAGACTGTTAGCTAAGATAGAAGCCATGGAATCGAGGGAAAAGTACAGACTTGGTTAGGAAGTTGGCTGAGCGAAAGGCGACAGAGTAGGGATAATGGGAAGGTACTCACATTGGCAGGATGTGACTAGTGGAGTCCTGCAGGGATCTGTCTTGGGACCTCAATTATTCACAATATTTATTAACGACTTAGATGAAGGCATAGAAAGTCTCATATCTAAGTTTGCCGACGACACAAAGATTGGTGGAATTGTAAGCAGTGTAGATGAAAACATAAAATTACAAAGCGATACTGATAGATTAGGTGAATGGGCAAAACTGTGGCAAATGGAATTCAATGTAGATAAATGTGAGGTCATCCACTTTGGATCAAAAAAGGATAGAACAGGGTACTTTCTAAATGGTAAAAAGTTAAAAACAGCGGATGTCCAAAGGGACTTAGGGGTTCAGGTACATAGATCATTGAAGTGTCATGAACAGGTGCAGAAAATAATCAAGAAGGCTAATGGAATGCTGGCCTTCACATCTAGAGGACTGGAGTACAAGGGGGCAGAAGTTATGCTGCAGCTATACAAAACCCTGGTTAGACCGCACCTGGAGTACTGTGAGCAGTTCTGGGCACCGCACCTTCGGAAGGATATATTGGCCTTGGAGGGAGTGCAGCATAGGTTCACTAGAATGACACCCGGACTTCAAGGGTTAAGTTACGAGGAGAGATTACACAAATTGGGGTTGTATTCTCCAGAGTTTTGAAGGTTAAGGGGTGATCTGATCGAAGTTTATAAGATATTAAGGGGAACAGATAGGGTGGATAGAGAGAAACTATTTCCGCTGGTTGGGGATTTTAGGAGTAGGGGGCACAGTCTAAAAATTAGAGCCAGACCTTTCAGGAGCGAGATTAGAAAACATTTCTACACACAAAGGGTGGTAGAAGTTTGGAACTCTCTTCCGCAAATGGCAATTGATACTAGCTCAATTGCTAAATTTAAATCTGAGATAGATAGCTTTTTGGCAACCAAAGGTATTAAGGGATATGGGCCAAAGGCAGGTATATGGAGTTAGATCACAGATCAGCCATGATCTTATCAAATGGCGGAGCAGGCACGAGGGGCTGAATGGCCTACTCCTGTTCCTATGTTCGGGAAGGCCAAAGCCATTGTCTTTGGTCCCCACCACAAACTCCGTTCCCTAGCCATCGACTCCATCCCTTCTCCCTGGCCACTGTCTGAGGCTGAACTAGGCCGTTCATAACCTTGACGTCCTATTTGACTCAGAGACGAGCTTCCAACCACATATCCGCTCCATCACCAAGACCACCTACTTCCACCTCTGCAACATCGCCCGTGTCTGCCCCTGCCTCAGCACACCTGCTGCTGAAACCCTCATCCATGCCTTTGTTACCTCTATACTTGACTATTCCAATGCTCTCCTGGTCGGCCTCCCATCTTCCACCTTCCATAAACTTGAGCTCATCCAAAACTCTGCTGCCCATATCCTAACTCGCACCAAGTCCCGTTCACCCATCAACCCTGTGCTCGCTGACCTGCATTGGCTCCCAGTCCGGGAACACCTCAATTTTAAAATTCTCATCCTTGTTTTCAAATCCCTCCATGATCTCGCCCCTCCCTATCTCTGTAACCTCCTCCAGCCCTACAACCCTCTGAGATCTCTGTGCTCCTCCAATTCTTGCCTCTTGTGCATCCCCAAATTTAATCGCTCCACCATTGGCAGCCGTGCCTTGAGCTGCCTAGGCCCTACCTAAACTTCTGTGCCGCTCTCTCCTCCTTTAAGACACTCCATAAAACCTACCTCTTTGACCAAGCTTTTGGTTACCTATCCTAATATCTCATGGGGCTCGGTGTCGAATTGTGTTTGAAAAAGCTCCTGTGAAGCGCCTTGGGACATTTTATTAGGTTAAATGCGCTACATAAATGCAAGTTGTCGTTGTTTTAGTAACTAATAATGCTACTGACTTCAAGTCTGACCCAACATGAACCTTCATGTTTGATCAGGTCTTAGTATGTACAACAACTTGCATTTATATAACTCATTTAACATAAAGAACATCCCAAGGAGTTTCACAGATGGATGGGCGAGTCCATGAAACGATTTCAAGATTAGGTTGATGCTTTGAAAACTATTGCTCGGGGAGATTGTAAATTGAGGGCAGGAGTGATGGGCGAGACAGGACTTATTGTAAGACAGGACATGTGCAACAGACTTTTGGGGTAGATAAGTAAGCCAGTTGCATGCCAGGTATACTTTAGTTTATGCACCTCCAGTCAAACATTCCCACCCGCACCCTCCAACTTTAGCTTTCTGTGCTCCCTATTTACACCACCAATGGTCCCTAACCCTACTCTCTGGACTCCCTCCCTAAATCTCTCCACCTTTCTATTTCTTTGTGTTCCTTTAACAACCTCCTCAAAACCCACACTTCAAAGCAGCCTTCAATCACCTCCCCTAACTTCTCTTCTATGGTTTAGCATCGGTTCCCCTTATTTATTCCTTTGTAAAATGTCTTGGGATGTCTTGTATGTTAAAGGAGCTAGATAAATGCAAGTTGTTGTTGTTATTATTGATAAAACACAAACGTTTAAATTGTTCCACCACTGCCTTCCAAGGCTCGAGTGTCTCTTCGAATCAGGCATCTTAGACATGAGTCAGAACGTTTGTCACAGCCTTTTTTGCTAAGCTTGAAATACAGCTTCACACTTCTGGAAATCGAGTGTCAGAAAACAGCACAAGTTGTTCATGGGTATCAAACACTGGTAAGTGTCCATCATATTCAACATAAAAATTAACACAAACCTGAACAGCAACTGATACCAGAGACTGGGACAAATTGATTGGTACCAAATCAAATTACTGTCACCTCCTGATAATTCAGTTATTTTTTAAGAACAGAAGAAATAGGAGCAGGAGTAGGCCGTACGGCTCCTCAAGCCTGCTCTGCCATTCAGTAATATCATGGCTGATCTTCGACCTCAACTCCACTTTCCCGCCCTATCCCCATATCCCTTGATTCCCTTAGTGTCCAAATATCCATCGATCTCAGTCTTGAGTATACTTGACGACTGAGCATCCGCAGCCCTCTGGTGTAGAGAATTCCAAAGATTCACAACCCTCTGAGTGAAGACATTTTTCCTCATTTTTAGTAGATCTTTTAAGCTAACCCCCCCCACCCCACCCAAACCATGTCATCACAAGGAAAGTCAGGAACACAAAACAGACCCATGAAGCTCATCCTTCTAGTGCATTAACTCTCCTATCATGGCATTGGATTGCATTTTGAATAATCCCAACATGGGGTGGGACTGATGAGGGACAAAAAAGGAGATCTTGTGGAGACAGAGGTCACGGCTGAGACAGTAAATGAATACTTCGCTTCTGTCTTCACTGGAGAAGAGGATGCTGTCATTGCAGCAGCAAAGGAGGAGCTGGTAGTGATATTGGACAGGATAAAAATAAATAAAGAGGAGGCACTTAAAAGATTTGCAGTACTCAAAGTAGAAGAGTCACCCCTGGTCCAGATGTAACCATCCTAAGGGAAGTAAGGGTGGAAATTGCAGATGCTCTGGCCACAGTCTTCCAAACCTCCTTAGATATTAGGATGGTGCTGGAGGATTGCAAATATTACACCCTGTTCAAAAAAGGGGAGGGGGATAATCCTGGCAATTACAGGCCAGTCAGCCTAATGTCGGTGGTGGGGAAACTTTTAGAGACAATAATCCGGGACAAAATTAATTGGCACTTGGGAAAGTATTGGCTTATAAATAAAAGTCAGCATGAATTTGTTAAAGGAAAATCATGTTTGACTAATTTGATTGAGTTCTTTGATGAAGTAATGGAGAGGGTTGATGAGGGTAGTGTGGTTGATGTTCTGTATGTGGACTTTCAAAAGGCATTTGATAAAGTACCACATAATAGACTTGTTAAGCAAAATTAAAGCCCATGGGATTAAAAGGGACAGTGGTAGTATGGATACAAAATTGGCTAGGGGACAGAAGCAGAGAGTAGTACTGAACGGTTGTTTTTCAGACTGGAAGCAAGTATACGTTGGTGTTCCACAGGGGTCGGTATTAGGACCACTGCTCTTTTTGATATATATTAATGACCTAGATTTGGGTATAGAGGGTATTATTTCAAAGTTTGCAGATGACACAAAACGAGGAATTGTAGTGAACAGTGAAGAGATTAGTAACAGACTTCAGGAGGACATGGACGGACTGGTGAAATGGGCAGACACATGGCAGATGAAATTTAACGCAGAGAACTGTGAAGTGATGCATTTTGGTAGGAAGAATGCGGAGAGGCAATATAAACTAAATGGCACAATTTTAAAGAGGGTGCAGGAAGAGAGAGGCCTGGGGATTCACATACACAAATCTTTGAAGGTGGCAGGACAAGTTGAGAAGGCTGTTGAAAAAGCAAATGAGATCCTTGGCTTTATTAATAGAGGCATAGAGTACAAAGGCAAGGAAGTTATGCTAAACCTTTACAAAACACTGGTTAGGCCTCAGCTGGAGTACTGTGTTCAATTCTGGGCCTCACACTTTAGGAAGGATATCAAGGCCTTAGAGAGTGCAGAACAGATTTGCTGGAATGGTGCCAGGGATGAGGGACTTCAGTTATGTGGAGAGACTGGAGAAGCTGAGGTTGTTCTCCTTAGAACAGAGAAGGTTAAGGACCACATGGGAAAACTGTGGTTCAAAGGTCTTAGTCACCACTGGGCACAGAAGCATTGATTATAAAAAATATTCTACAAATGCTAAGGAGTGCTATTGCACAATATTTTCATAAAATACTCAATATTTAAACTATTGAAAAAAAAACAAACAATCTCTTCCATATTACAGCATTAACTACTTCCTTGTATTTTACACACATGTATGAGTATTTCATAATCTTTAGTTTGGCAAAAGATCAATACTAGGACGTGACAGGCTTGCAAATCTATTCGAGTTTTTTGATGGTGTAACTAGTAGGGTACATAAGGGGGAAATCAGTGGATGTAGTATTTTTGGATTTTCAAAAGGCATTCAATAAGGTGCCACACAAGAGGTTGTTACACAAGATTAGGGCTCATGGGATTCGGGGTAATTTATTAGTATGGATTGAGGATTGGTTAACGGGTCATTTTCAGGTTGGTAGGTTGTAACTAGTGGGGTGCCACAAGGATCAGTGCTTGGGCCTCAGCTGTTCATAATACATATCAATGACTTAGATGAGGGGACCGAATATAATGTATCCAAGTTTGCTGATGGTACAAAGCTAGGTGGGAAAGTAAGCTGTGAGGACACAGAGTCTGCAAAGGAACATGGACAGGTTAAGAGAGAGGGTGACAGATGGAGTATTATGTAGGGAAATGTGAAATTATCCACTTTGGCAGGAAGAATAGAAAAGCAGAATTTTTTTTTTAAAAGGTGAGACACTAAGGAATGTTGTTATTCAGAGGGATTTGGGTGTCCTTGCACACAAATCAGAGAGCGTTAACGTGTAGGTTCAGCAAGCAATTAGGAAGGCAAATGGTATGTTTGCCTTTACTGCAAGGGGGTTGGAGTATAAGAGTAAAGAAGGTTTTGCTGCAATTATAAACGGCTCTGGTGAGACCACACCTGGAGTACTGTGTATAGTTTTGGCCTCCTTACTTAAGGAAGAATATACTTGCCTTGGAGGAGGTGCAACAAGGTTCACGAGATGGATTCCTGGGATGAGAGGGTTGTCCTATGAGGAGACATTGAGTAGAATGGGCCTATATTCTCAATAATTCGGAAGAATGGGAAGTGATCCCTCAGCTGATGAATCAGTCCTCCTCCATGTTGAACACGACTCGGAGGAAGCACTGAGGGTAGCAAGGGCACAGAATGTACTCTGGGTGGGGGAACTTCAATGTCCATCACCAAGAGTGGCTCGGTAGCACCACTACTGACCGAGCTGGCCGAGTCCTGAAGGACATAACTGCCAGACTGGGCCTGCGGCAGGTGGTGAGCGAGCCAACACGAGGGAAAAACTTACTTGATCTCGTCCTCACCAATCTACCTGTCGTAAATGCATCTGTCCATGACCGTATTGGTAGGAGTGACCACTGCACAGTCCTCGTGGAGATGAAATCCCGTCTTCGCACTGAGGACACCATCCAACGTGTTGTGTGGCACTACCACCGTGATAAATGGGATAGATTCAGAATAGATTTAGCAGCTCAAAACTGGGCATCCATGAGGTGCTGTGGGCCATCATCAGCTGCAGAATTGTATTCGAGCACAATCTGTAACCTCATTGCCCGGCATATTCCTCACTCTACCATTACCAACAAGCCAGGGGATCAACCCTGGTTCAACGAGAAGTGTAGAAGAGCACGCCAGGAGCAGCAACAGGCATACTTAAAAATGAGGTGCCAACCTGGTGAAGCTACAACTCAGGACTACATGCATACTAAACAGCTGAAGCAACATGCTATAGACAAAGCTAAGCGATTCCATGACCAACGGATCAGATCAAAGCTCTGCAGTCCTGCCACATCCAGTCGTGAATGGTGGTGGACAATTAAACAACTAACGGGAAGAGGAGGCTCTGCAAACATCCCCATCCTCAATGATGGCGGAGTCCAGCACATGAGTGCAAAAGACAAGGCTGAAGCGTTTGCAACCATCTTCAGCCAGAAGTGCCGAGTGGATGATCCATCTCGGCCTCCTCCCGATATCCCCACCATCACAGAAGCCAGTCTTCAGCCAATTCGATTCACTCCACGTGATATCAAGAAACGGCTGAGTGCACTGGATACAGCAAAGGCTGTGGGCCCCGACAACATCCCGGCTGTTCAGCTGAAGACTTGTGCTCCAGAACTAGATGTAGCTCTAGCCAAGCTGTTCCAGTACAGCTACAACACTGGCATCTACCAGACAATGTGGAAAATTGTCCAGGTATGTCCTGTCCACAAAAAGCAGGACAAATCCAATCCGGCCAATTACCGCCCCATCAGTCCACTCTCAATCATCAGCAAAGTGATGGAAGGTGTCGGCGACAGTGCTCTCAAGCGGCACTCACTCAACAATAACCTGCTCACCGACGCTGAGTTTGGGTTCCTCCAGGACCACTCGGGTCCAGACCTCATTACAGCCTTGGTTCAAACATGGACAAAAGAGCTGAATTCCAGAGGTGAGGTGAGAGTGACTGCACTTGACATCAAGGCAGCATTTAACCGAGTGTGGCACCAACGAGCCCTAGTAAAATTGAAGTCAATGGGAATCAGGGGGAAAACTCTCCAGTGCCTGGAGTCATACCTAGCACAAAGGAAGATGGTAGTGGTTGTTGGAGGCCAATCATCTCAGCCCCAGGTCACTGCTGCAGGAGTTCCTCAGGGCAGTGTCCTAGGCCCAACCATCTTCAGCTGCTTCATCAATGACCTTCCCTCCATCATAAGGTCAGAAATGGGGATGTTCGCTGATGATTGCAGTGTTCAGTTCCATTCGCAACTCCTCAGATAATGAAGCAGTCCGTGCCCGCATGCAGCAAGACCTGGACAACATCCAGGCTTGGGCGGATAAGTGGCAAGTAACATTTGCACCAGACAAGTGCCTGGCAATGACCATCTCCAACAAGAGAGAATCTAACCACCTCCCCTTGACGTTCAACGGCATTACCATCGCCGAATCCCCCACCATCAACATCCTGGGGGTCACCATTGACCAGAAATTTAACTGGACCAGCCATATAAATACTGTGGCTACAAGAGCAGGTCAGAGGCTGGGTATTCTGCGGCGAGTGACTTACCTCCTGACTCCTCAAAGCCTTTCCACGATCTACAAGGCACAAGTCAGGAGTGTGATGGAATGCTCTCCACTTGCCTGGATGAGTGCAGCTCCAACAACACTCAAGAAGCTCGACACCATCCAGGACAAATCAGCCCGCTTGATTGGCACCCCATCTGCCACCCTAAACATTCACTCCCTTCACCACCGCGCACAGTAGCTGCAGTGTTTACCATCCACAGGATGCACTGCAGCACTCGCAAAGGCTTCTTCGACAGCACCTCCCAAACCCGAGACCTCTACCACCTAGAAGGACAAGAGCAGCAGGCACATGGGAACAACACCACCTGCACGTTCCCCTCCAAGTCATACACCATCCCGACTTGGAAATATATAGCCATTCCTTCATCGTCGCTGGGTCAAAATCCTGGAACTCCCTTCCTAACAGCACAGTGGGAGAACCGTCACCACACGGACTGCAGCGGTTCAAGAAGGCGGCTCACCACCACCTTCTCTAGGGCAATTAGGGATGGGCAATAAATGCCGGCCAAGCCAGCGACGCCCACATCCCATGAACGAATAAAAAAAAAAATCCGAAACTAGGGTCCAAAATCTAAAGAAAGGAAACTACGAAGATATGAGGAGTGAGTTGGCTATGATAGATTGGGATGCTTCATTAAAAGGCATGACTAACATTTAAGGAACGAATGCATGAATTGCAACAATTATACATTCCTTTCTGATACAAAAACAGAAGAGGCAATGCGTCCCAACCATGGCTAACAAACAAAATTAAGGATAGTATTAGATCCAAAGAGTCGTCATATAAAGTTGCCAGAAAAAGTAGCAAGACTGAGGATTGGGAGCAGTTTAGAATTCAGCAAAAAAGGACCAAGAGATTGATTAAGAGGGGAAAAATAGAGTATGAGAGTAAACGTGCAAGGAACATAAAATTGGACTGTAAAAGCTTCTGCAAGTATGTAAAAAGAAAAAGATTAGTGAAGACAAATGTAGGTCCCTTACAATCAGAAACGGGAGAATTTATAATGGGGAACAGGGAAATTGCAGAGCAATTCAACAAATACTTTGGTTCTGTCTTCATGGAAGAGGATACAAATAACTTCCCAGAAATGCTAGGGAACCAAGGGACCAGTGAGAAGGAGGAATTAAAGGGAATTAGTATTAGTTAAAAAATAGTGCTGGTGAAATTAATGGGACCGAAAGCCGATAAATTCCCCAGGGCCTTATAATCTGTATCTCAGAGTACTAAAAGAGGTAGCCATGGAAATAGTGGATGCGTTAGTTGTCATCTTCCAAAATTCTATAGATTACGGAACAGTTCCTGCAGATTGGAGGATGGCAAATGTCACCCCACTCTTTTAAAAAAAAGGAAGGGAAGAGAGAAAACAGGGAACTACAGACCGGTTAGCCTAACATCAGTAGTCGGGAAATTGCTGGAGTATTATAAAGGATGTGACAACGGGACACTTAAAAAAATATCAACGGGATTAGACAAAGTCAACGTGGATTTATGAAAGGGAAATCATGTTTGACAAACCTACTGGAGTTTTTTGAGGATGTAACTGGTAGAATAGATAAGGGAGAACCAGTGGATGTGTTTATTTGGATTTTCAGAAGGCCTTTGATAAAGTCCCACATAAGAGGTTAGTGTGCAAAATTAAAGCACATGGGATTGGGGGTAATTGCGAGATCGAGCAAGGTGATAGTGCCACACAACACGTTAGATGGTATCCTCAGTGCGAAGACGGGACTTCGTCTCCACGACGACTGTGCGGTGGTCACTCCTACCAATACTGTCATGGACAGATGCATTTGCGACAGGTAGATTGGTGAGGATGAGGTCAAGTAAGTTTTTCCCTCATGTTGGTTCGCTCACCACCTGCTGCAGGCCCAGTCTGGCAGCTATGTCCTTCAGGACTCGGCCAGCTCGGTCAGTAGTGGTGCTACCGAGCCACTCTTGGTGATGGACAGTGAAGTTCCCCCATCCAGAGTACATTCTGTGCCCTTGCTACCCTCAGTGCTTCCTCCAAGTGGTGTTCAACATGGAGGAGGATTGATTCATCAGCTGAGGGAGGGCAGTAGGTGGTAATCAGCAGGAGGTTTCCTTGCCCATGTTTGACCTGATGCCATGAGATTTCATGGGGTCCAGAGTCAATGTTGAGGACTCCCAGGGCCACTCCCTCATGACTGTATATCACTGTACCACCACCACTGGTGGGTCTGTCCTGCCGGTGGGACAGGACATACCCAGGGAAGGTTGATGGAAGAGTCTGGGACGTTGGCTGAAAGGTATGATTCTGAGAGTATGGCTATGTCAGGCTGTTGTTTGACTGGTCTGTGGGACAGCTCTCCCAATTTTGGCACAAGTCGCCAGATGTTAGCAAGGAGGACTTTGCAGAGTCGACTGGGCCTGGTTTGCCTTTGTCGTGTCCGGTGCCTAGTGGTCCGATGCCGGGTGGTCCGTCCGATTTTATTCTTATTATGATTTTTTTTAGCGAGATTGTATAACTGAGTGGCTTGCTAGGCCATTTCAGAGTGCAATTAAGAATCAACCACATTGCTGTGGGTCTGAAGTCACATATAGGCCAGACCGGGTGAGGATGGCAGGTTTCCTTCCCTGAAGGACATTAGTGAACCAGATGGGTTTTCATGACAATCCGGTAGTTTCATGGCCACCATTACTGATACTAGTATTTTAATTCCAGATTTTTAAAATTTAATTAATTGAATTTAAATTCCCCAGCTGCCGTGGCGGGATTTGAACTCATAACTCCGGATTATTAGTCCACGCCTCTGGATTACTAGTCCAGTAACATAACCACTATGCTACCGTACCCTAAATATCAAATACTCTTGGATATTCAGCTCCCAGCCTTGATCACTCTGCAGCCATATCTCTGTAATTGCTATTATATCATATCCGTTTACATCTATATTCAATTCGTAGCCCAAATGTATGCTGCCTGAGTGCAATGTATTTCCTCATAGTTTTGTCAGGACAGCTCTTTGTACAGCACTTATATTAAAGCATTAATAGCATGTTTCATCATCAATATCTCTTTAAAAAATGTGTTAAAGAATTATTATGTCACTCCAGCATAGTTTTGTTTTGCTGCCTACTCGGGTTTTATTTGAATATTTTTGTTTGAACAGTGAATTCTGATGCCACTTAGCAGCTAATAAATCAGATAGTAAAGGTACAGTCATCAATCAGAAATTCTTCATTGATTGTGTCTTTATGTAAGTTAACCCTGTCCCCTTGTAGAGTTGGGTTCAGTAGCTCTTCAAAATCAGTTGCCCCAATGAGGTAATCAGCTTTTATTGCTTAAACAAAACTATTCCACAGGCTGCAATGGCTCAGCTGGTAAGTGTACTGTCCAGTGTGTTACGGAGCCGAACTGACCAGGAAGGTTCCAGGTTCTATTTTCTGTGCTGAGTTGAACCCCCCTGCCATATTAATCTATTTATCATCACCCCCTCCTCAAAAAACCCACCCTGGACCGCTCTATCCATGCAAGCTACAGCCCCATCTTCAACCCCCCTTTCCTCTTCTAAGCCCTTGAATGTGTTGTCGCCTCCCAAATCCGTGCCCATCTTTCCAGCAACTCCATATTTAAACGCCTCCAATCAGGTTTCCACCCCTGCCACAGCACTGAAACGGCCCTTATCAAATTCACAAATGACATCCTATGTGACTGTGGTGAACTATCCTTCCTCATCCTTCTCGACCTATCTGCAGTCTTTGACACCGTTGACCACACCATCCTTCTCCAACATTTCTCCTCCGTTGTCCAGCTGGGTGGGACTGCCCTCGCCTTGTTCCAATCTTATCTGTCCAGTCATAGCTGGAGAATCTCCTGCAATGACTTCTCTTCCTGTTCCCACACCATTACCTCTGCAGTTCCCCAGGGATCTATCCTTGGCCCCCTCCTATTTCTCACCTACATACTACCAGTCGGCGATATCATTCGAAAACATGTCAAGTTCCACGTGTTATCACAGCTGATGACTCCAAGCTCTACCTCACGACCACCTCTCTCGACCCCTCCACTGCCTCTGATTTGTCACTCTGCTTGTCCGACATCGAATATTGGATGAACATCCACTTGAAATTTTCTCCAATCAAATATTGGGAAAACCAAAACCATTGTCTTCAGTTCCTGCCACAAACTCCATTCCCCAGCCACCGACCTATTCCTCTCCCTGGCCACTGTCTGAGGCTGAACCAGACCATTCGAAACCTTGGCGTCCTACTTGACCCCGAGTTGAGCTTCCGACCCTATATCCTCTCCATCACCAAGACCGTCTAACTTCCACCTCCGTAGCATTGCCCATCTCTGCTCCTGCCTCAGCTCATCAGTTGCTGAAACCCTCAGCCATGCCTTTGTTACCTCTAGACTCAACTATTCTAAAGCTCTCCTGGCCAGCCTCCTACCTTGCACCTCCTTAAACTTGAGCTCATCCAATACTATGCTGCCCGTATCCTAACTCGCGCCAAATCCTGTTCACCATCACCCCAGTGCTCGCTGGCCTACATTGGCTCCTGATGCAGCAATGCCCCAATTTTAAAATTCTCATCCGTGTGTTCAAATTCCACCATGGCCTCGCCCCTTCCTATCTCTGTCACCTCCTCCAGCTCTACAACCCTCCAAGAACTCTGCGTTCCTCCAATTCTGACTTCATGCGCATCCCCAATTTCCTTCACCCCACCTTTGGCAGCGGTGTCTTCAGCTGCCTTCAGGTCCTAAGATCTGGAATTCCCTGCCTAAATCTCTCCTCCTTTAAAATGTTCCTTAAATCTACCTGTTTGACCACGCTTTTGGTCACCTGTCCTTATATCTCCTTATGTAGCTCAGTGTCCCATGTTGTCAGATATCGCTCCTTCGTAGTCGTCGTCTTCGTCTTCTTCTTCGTCTTCTTCTTCGTCTTCTTCTTCGTCTTCTTCTTCGTCTTCTTCTTCGTCTTCTTCTTCGTCTTCTTCTTCGTCTTCTTCTTCGTCTTCTTCTTCGTCTTCTTCTTCGTCTTCTTCTTCGTCTTCTTCTTGTAGCAGTAGTAAAGCTCCAGCCAGTAGAGATGCTGGGAGCTTTAAGCTTAAACAAGATGGTGAAGTACTCTAAAAAGTACACATTCATTCCATGATGTTTGATTGAGAGTTAATTCCACATTAAAGAAGTTTATGTCATAAACAAAATTGTTTAAATTTCACTGATCTAATGCCCAGACCCTGTGTTTAACAGAAATTAAAATGGTTCTTTAAAAAAAGTTTATTTGATCACTCCCCTAAATTTCTAGAACTACCATATGGAATCAGGTGTCCAAAAACTAAGCTCTTCCATCACAAACCACAGAACAGTACCATAACATCTATTTCCTTTTTTCTCTCTCTATTGGACATTCATATTGCTGTGGTAATTTACACAAGAGTCACCAATTGTAGCCAGAGAATAGGCCTGGTGCAACAATGGACTGCAAACATAATTCCACTTTTTATTCCCCTCACCAATTTAGTCCACTTCAAGCCTGCTCTCCTTGTTGGGGTACAGTTCCACAGGCACAGGAAGCCCCCTGCCCTTGACCCAAGCGGATGCTATTCCTGTGAGGATGGATCGTGATGTTGGTAGTCTATACACTTGTTGTTGCATTACAGCCTAGCCCAATCACTTCATCACCCAACACAGACCCACCCACCCCTACCGCCACCCCCCTTCCCTCTCCCTGCATGGGGGTTACTGGATATTGATCAGGAGTTGGATTACAAGCCTATTTTCCATTCCCTAACCCACAGGCACTAAAGCCTTTTAATGTAAAATTATTGGTGCAATGCTTTCAGCTTTTAGAGCAGCCGAACCCATTTCTTAGCAATATACAATATATTTACTTAAGCCTAATTGTACAGTACCAGCTGAGATCAGCTAATTCAGCAAATACCACAATGAACCTGGCACTTTCCCGGTCTGCTATTCATTACCTTAGCCAGGTGTACCATTATAATGTTTATTTTCTTCAAATATATATATAAAAAAATAAAAATTGCTGAAAAATGGGTCCTGCTGTTCTAAAAGCTGAAACTGTTCCACCAATAATTCTGGATGAGAAATGCCTAATCCCAAATTAAAGCATATGCATAAGTCTTGGGCCAAAATTAAAACATATCTTCTTTAAATAATCTACATTCTCATTACTGGAAATAACTTGCTACATTCTTATCCCTTCAATGTTTTCTTGCTGAAAATGTCTTACACATGTACGTCCATAATAACAGAACTAATTAATTCTCAAGATTTCATTTTATATTATCTCAAAATTTAGTTTTATATTTGCATATTAATGGAAAAAAAAGAGTATAGACACAGAAATCAAAATAATTCCCCCCCGCCCCCTAAAAAAACTAGCAAGGTGCCCCACTGCTACCTCTCTCCATCACCATTCTCCTTCAGACTTTGGGTTGCAGATTCCTATATGGTCATCATCAATTCTACTCTGTGATCAATCAACAGTAGGTCTGTTGTTCCAGTACCGTTACTGGCAACCCTCTTCCAAAGTCCTTCCCCCCCACACTTCAGCCAATTGCCAGAGTCACCAAAATGAACTCCAACTGACAGCCCAGCCAATGAAGACAGCTGAACTCCAATGCCAGCTGAGTTTCAAATACAAATTCAGACTCCAACCTGATCTATTGCCAGAGCCACCAAGACTGCTCCTCCTGCAACAGTGTAATTTTCAAGTTCTAAAGCAACTGCATTCCTTTATTAAAGTTACAAATTCTGAATTTATACTAGTCCCATGAATATCTCATCTCCACCGCTGGTAATCTGGGATATTACACAGCAAGTTGAACAAATATCTATGCCCATGAATCTCCTCAGAGTTGCTCCTGCTCCGCCACCGTAATTTTGCCACAGATGTGGCGGAAACCTGTTTAGACATATAGACGGGGTTTCCTCCGTATTTCCGGTGAAGTTACGGCAGCAAAATGGGAGTAACTCCAATTAAGTTCTCAGCCCATGAATTAGACAGCCAGTGACAGAGCAAAAGGCCAAACTGAATATTTTTATGGGACTAGTATAAATTTGGGTTAACATTTAAGGAATAACAGCAGAATTTATAACTTTAATAAAAGGAAGCTGGCCTCAAATATCTTAACTTAACTGTAGGGTTTGCTAAAGTGTGTTCTAGTGCACAGTGTCAGTTATCAACCATAACACATTGTGCTTCTCACAACAAAAACTGAATTTCAGAAATAAAAGATCAGCAATCTTCATTTGACAGCACAGCAGCAAGATACTTTTTTGGCAGTAACATTCCAAGACCACATGCAAATCTATTTTTGTAGTAAACATGTGTGCAACAATGGGTAATTGCAATAAAGTACCATAAGTGAGATGATATCTAACTTCTATACTCCAAGCACATTTTGATTTTAAAAAGTAGTAATTTATTATTTCTGCTAAAGGCAACACCATGCCCTCACATTAGCTGTATCCTTAGATCCAGCTTCACAATGAAATTACTGGATGCTATGTTTTCTCAACTTGTGCACACGCTTCTCTTTTGCACGCCATTATTTTTCCTTAGTCTGATTCACAATATCCACTACTATGTTGGTATCCCTTCCAGTTCAAAGTTCCCCATCCCAATTTCAGAAATATAATTTATAATGGCAAACTGCCAGACAAAGCTATGGGGTGCTAAATCTTTTGTCTCAGTATAACACTTAAAAGTAACTTTCCTTAATCACATTCCCTATTTTTGATCACCAAAGAATAGTTTAAGCAGGAAATTTGTTTGCAAATTTTCTGGATATAAACCAACTTCAGTATTATTTGAGATAAAAGAACTGTAACTATCATACTTCTAGTTTTCTATAAGTCACTTTACACTGATCAAGTTATACTATTAATCTTTATGATAAAGAACTTCAATACCTGATATTTTCTGTTCATGAATTACATCAAAATAGAGACTGAAGTGTATGAGCAATATCCATGCTCCAAATAAGACCATCCTCTATTTTAAAAGGGGTCTATTTAAAGAAATTTTTATTAGAAAGCCATAACTTCTTACTTTCATTTCTCTATAGTTTTTTTTAAATGAAATTAAAACTATTGTACAGGACATCATGAACCACACTGGTCCTGACAGCCTCTGTGCTAACTCCAGGACAGGTAATTTTTTTTACACACCCAAATAGGTCATTTGAATTAAACTTATATAATATCTTTCACTAATGTATTTGTTAGAATCATAAAATGTTACAGCAGTGAGTAGACCATTTGGCCCAACAACTGTGGCCAGTTTTGGGCTCTAAGAAATAACAAAAATATTCAAGGCTGGAGTCAGAACAGAGAAGAGAGTAAAAGGATAGTCAAAGGAAAGGTAGGCCAATTAGAGATCAAAAAGGAAATCTTCTTGTGGAGGCAGAGGGCATGGCTAAGGTACTAAATGAGTACTCTGTATCTGTCTTCACAAAAGGAGAGGATCCTGCCAATTTCAAAGTAAAGATGGAGGGGATAGAAAAATAGCATAGGATAAAAATAGATAAAAAGGAGGCACTAAAATGGTTGGCAGTGCTCAAAATAGAAAAGTTACCCGGTCCAGATGGGTTGCTGAGCAAAGTATTGGTGGAAATAACTGAGGCTTTGGATGTTTCAATTTGGATTTAAGAGCGCTGCCAGAGGACTGGAGAGTTGCAAATTTAACACCCCTGTTCAAAAAAAAGGTAGAAGGATAAACTATAGGCCAGTTAACCTACCGTCAGTGGTGGGAAACTTGCAGAGACAATAGTCCGGGACATTAATTGCCACTTGGAAGAACATGGATTAATAAAATGACAGCCAACATGGATTTGTTAAAGGCAAATCGCATCTGACAAACTTGATTGAGTTCTTCGATGAAATAATGGAGAAAGTATGTGTATATGGACTTTCAAAAGGTGTTTGATAAAGTGCCGTATAATAGACTTGTTAGCAAAATCGAAACCCATGACATTAAAAGGGCAGTGGCAGCTTGGATACAAAATTGGATAAGAGACAGAAAGCAGAGGGTAATGGTGAACGGCTGTTTATCAGATTGGAGGGAAGTGTACAGTGGTGTTTCCCAGGGGTCGGTATTAGGACCACTGCTCTATTTGATATAAATTAATTAACTGGAGTTGGGAATAGGAGGCAAACTTTCTAAGTTTGCAGATGACACAAAACATGGAAATGTAGTAAAGAGTGAGGAAGACAGTAGCAGTCTTAAGGAGTACATAAATAGACTGGTGAAATGGGCAGATACATGGCAGATGAAGTTTAATGCAGAGAAGTGTGAAGCCCACTCCTGGAGTATTGTGTACAGTTTTGGTCTCCTTACCTAAGAAAGGATATACTTGCCATAGAGGGAGTGCAGCGAAGGTTCACCAGACTGATTCCTGGGATGGCAGGACTGTCGTATGAGGAGAGATTGGGTCGACTCGGCCTGTATTCACTCGAGTTTAGAAGAATGAGAGGGGATCTCATTGAAACATATAAAATTCTGACAGGGCTAGACAGACTGGATGCAGGGAGGATGTTTCCACTGACTGGGGGGTCCAGAACAAGGGGTCACAGTCTCAGGATACGGGGTAGGACATTTGGGACAGAGATGAGGAGAAATTTCTTCACTCAGAGGGTGGTGAACCTGTGGAATTCTCTACCACAGAAGGCTGTGGAGGCCAAGTCACTGAATATATTTAAGAAGGAGCTAGATAGATTTCTAGACACAAATGGCATCAAGGGGTATGGGGAGAGAGCGGGAATATGGTATTGAGATAGAGGATCAGCCATGATCATATTGAATGGCGGATAAGGCTCGAAGGGCCGAAAGACCTACTCCTGCTCCTATTTTCTATGTTTCTATGCATTTTGGTAAGAATGAGGAGAGGCAAAATAAACTAAATGATACAATTTTAAAGGGCACGCAGGAACAGAGAGACCCGGGGGCTCACACACACATATCTTTGAAGGTGGCAGGACAAGTTGAGAAGACTGTTAAAAAAAGCATGCAGGATCTTGGGCTTTATAAAAGCATGCAGGATCTTGGGCAGCAAATTACCCAGCTTTCAAGAGAACAGCGTCCACGACACCACACAACCCTGCCGCGGTAACCTCTGCAAGACATGCCAGATCATCGACACAGATACCACCATCACACGAGAGGACACCACCCACCAGGTGCATGGTTCATACTCCTGTGACTCGGCCAACGTTGTCTACCTCATACGTTGCAGGAAAGGATGCCCCGGAGCATGGTACATTGGCGAGACCATGCAGACACTGCGACAACGGATGAACGGACACCGCGCAACAATCGCCAAACAGGAGGGTTCCCTCCCAGTCGGGGAACACTTCAGCAGTCAAGGACATTCAGCCACCGACCTTCGGGTAAGCGTACTCCAAGGCGGCCTTCGAGACACACGACAACGCAAAATCGTAGAGCAGAAATTGATAGCCAAGTTCCGCACCCATGAGGACGGCCTCAACCGGGATCTTGGGTTCATGTCACGCTACACGTTACCCCACCAGCGAACAAATGTTATCTGTTTTTAATATAACGGGTCAGTTGCTGTCTTTTCTATGTTTCTACCTCTCTATCTCTGTTTTTTTTTTGTTTGTTGTTTTTTTTGGTGATTTGTATATTCTGAGACCTGGCAGGTAACACCTGTCTGTCTGCACACTGATTGCCTTGGCAACGGGCAGTTGAAAAAACTGTCTGTTATCACCAGCATTGTTCTGTGAATTATAAATGCGACTTCATTTCGAGGACTTCATTTCCACATCGTTCACCTGAGGAAGGAGGTAGCCTCCGAAAGCTTGTGAATTTAAAATAAAATTGCTGGACTATAACTTGGTGTTGTAAAATTGTTTACAATTGTCAACCCCAGTCCATCACCGGCATCTCCACATCATTTATAAATAGAGGCATAGAGTACAAAAGCAAAGAAGTTATGATAAACCTTTATAAATCACAGGTTAGGCCTCAGCTGGATCAGTGCGTCCAATTCTGGGCACCATATTATAGGAAGGATGTGAAGGCCTTGGAGAGGGTGGAGAGGAGATTTATTGGAATGGTACCAGGGATGAGGGACTTCAGTTATGTGGAGAGATTGGAGAAGCTGGGATTGGTCTCTTTAGAGCAGAGAAGGTTAGAGGGAGATTTAATAGAGATGTTCACAATTATGAAGGGTTTTGATAGAACCATAGAAATTTAGGGATAGAGAGAAACAGTTTCCACTGGCAGGAGTGTCAATAACCAGAGGACACAGATTTAAGATAATTGGCAAAAGAACCTAGGGGAGATGAGGAGAATATTTTTCAAGCACCAAATTGTTAGGATCTGGCACATACCTCCTGAAAGGGTGGTGGAAATGGATTCAATAGTAACTTTGAAAAGGGAATTGGATATATACTTGAAAAGGAAATATTTGTAGGGCTATAGGGAAAGAGGAGGGTGGGATTAATTGGATAGCTCTTTCAAAAAGCCAACATGGGAACGACAGGCCAAATGGCCACCTTCTGAGCTGTAAGATTCTAAGAGCTACAAGGCTGAACCCTGGCATCAAAGTCTGAATTACGAGGAAAGACTGGAAAAACTTGGGCTTTTCAAGCTGGATCGGAGACATCCGAGAAGTGATCTTAGAAGTATATAAGATAGCCAATGGTATGGAAAAAGTTAATTCAGAATACTACTTTAAATTAACCAATGGGAGTAGGACAAGGGGACACAGGTTTAAACTATTAAAAGGTAATTTTAGGACCAATATCAGGAGGTTCTTCTTCACACCAAGAGTGATTATTGCTTAGAATGGACTTCCAAGCAAAGTGGTGGAGGTGAAAATCCTGAATCACTTCAGAAACAATTAGATGCAGCAATGGGGACTCCTGTCTACACTGTATTGAAAACCAACACAAGGAAAAACCTACTTGGCCCTTTCGTCACCAACCTACCTTTTCCAAACACATCTGTCCACAATTGCACATTAGGAATGACCATCACAGTTCTTGTGAAAACAAAGTCTTATCCCCACAATAAGGACATCCTTCCATCATACGGTGTGGCACTATAACCACGCTAAGTGGTACAGATCAAGGACAGGTCTAGCAGCAGCGGAAATGTATACAACCACATTCTGAAACCTCATACTCCAACAAATCCCTCTTAGATCACCATTAAGATGGGAGATCAATCCTGGATCAATGGAGAGTATAGAAGGGCAAGAACAAGGCACTTAGAATGAGGGACCAACCTACTGACGCTATTACACAGGACTGCCTACATGCTAAACACCAAAAGCACCACGTTACAGAGACAGCTAAACAGTCCCACAGTAATGAATCAGACCGAAGCTTTGGAGACCCAGCACATCCGGTCAAGAATGGTGGAGGACAACCGGGCAACTAACAGGAGGAGGAGGCTCCATGGACATTCCCATCATCAACAATGGCAGAGCCCAGCATATCAGTGCAAGAGACAAGGCTGAGGTGTTGCAACTGTCTTCTACTCAGCTTCCTCCCGAGGTCCCCACCATCATAGATACCAGTGACAAGCTAATTTGTGGTTCACGCCATTCAACATTATGTCGTGGCTGAGTTCACCAGACACAGGGAAGGCTATCGGCATGGTCAACATCCCAGTTACAGTGCTGAAGACCTGCGTACTAGAGCGAGCTGCTCCCTTAGCCAAGCTGTTCCAGTACAGTTATAGCACTGGTATCTGTCCAACAATGTGGAAGATTACCCAGGTACGCTCAACTCCAACCAATCATCAGTAAGGTGATGGAAGGCGCCATCACGTGACACCTACTCACCAATAACTGATGCTCAGTTCGGAGTCCACAAGAACCAGTCAGCTCCAGACCTCATCACAGCCTTGATTCAGACAAGGACGCAAGAGCTGAATTCAGAGGAGAGGCAAGAGCGGAAGGCCTCAACAACAAAGCAGCATTCCACTGACTAAGGCATCAAGGAGCCCCAGTAAAACTGAGGTTAATGGGGGTCGAGGGGGAACACCGTCAAATGGCTGCAGTCATATATGAATCAAAGACAAATGGTTGTAGTTGTTGGAGGCCAATCATTTCATCTCCTGGCCAGAGCAGCAGGAGTTACTAAAGGCAGCAACCACAGCCCAACCATCTTCAGCTGTTTCATCAATGACCTTCCCTCTATCATAAGACCAGAGGTGAGGCTGTGTGCTGATGATTCCACACTACTGAACTCCATTCACAACTCCTCTGATAAAGTCATCCTTCATCAACATCTTTGGTGTCTCTATTGACCAGAAGCTTAACTGGACAAGCCATATCAATACCATGGCTATAAGATGGTGGGAACCCTGTGACGAATGGCTCACCTCCTGACCCTCAAAGCCTATCCACCATCCACAAGGCTCAAGTCAGGAGTGCGATAGAATACTCACCACATGCCAAATGAATGCAGCTGCAGCAACACTCAAGCTCAATACCATCCAGAACAGAGAAGTTCGCTTTATCAGCACCCCTGCCACTGGATCGCTATCCACTCCCTCCACCAGTGGTGCTCTATGGCTGCAGTATGAACTATCTACACGATGCACTGTACCAAATCACCAAGGTTATTTTGACAGCACCTCCCTTCCCTGTGATCTCTACCAACAAGAAATACAAGAGCAGTAATGTCATGGGAGCAGCATCATCTCCTCATCACACATTTGTCATGACACGGGCATAGATCACTGTTCCTTCACTGTCACTGGGTCAATATCCTGAAATATCCTACCTAACATCATTGTGGCAGCACAATCACCACAAAGACAGCAGCAGTTCAAGGAGAAGGCCCATTGCCAGGCACTCGTGATAACTAGAAGCGGGCATTAAATGCGGCCTTGTCAGTGTTGCCCACATCCTATGCACAAATACTAAGCTGAGATGTGATTTAGCAAAAATGGAATAGAAACAGCTAATTGAAGATAAATCAGTGTCAGAGCAGTGGGAGGCATTCAAGAAGGAGATGGTGAAGGTTCAGAGCAAATATGTTCCCACAAAGAAAAAGGGTGGGACTTCCAAATCTAGAGCCCCCTGGATGTCAAGGAGCATACAGGGTAGGATAAGGCAAAAAAGGGAAGCATGTGTCAGATACCGAGAGCTCAATACTGCAGAAAATCTAGAGGAGTACAGAAAGTGCAGGAGTGAAATTAAAAAGGAAATTAGGAAAGCAAAGAGTGAGCAAGAAAAGATATTGGCATATAACATCAAGGAACACCCAAAGATGTTTTATAAATACATAAAGGACAAGAGCATAAGAGGAAAGAGGTGAAGACGTGGGTATGGTTCTTAATGAATACTTTGCGTCTGTCTTCACAAAAGAGGGGGACGATGCAGACATTGTGGTTAAGGAAGAGGAGTGTGAAATATTGGATAGGATAAACATAATGAGAGAGACAGTATTAAGGGGTTTAGCATCTTTGAAAGTAGATAAATCGCCAGGCCCAGATGAAACGTATCCCAGGCTGTTAAAAGAAGCAAGGGAGGAAATAGCGAAGGCTCCGACCATCATTTTCCTCCAACTGGCTACAGGTATGGTGTTGGAGGACTGGAGGACTGCTAACGTTGTACCATTGTTTAAAAAGGGAGAAGGGGATAGACCAAGTAATTACAGGTCAGTCAGCCTAACCTCGGTGGTGGGCAAATTATTGGAATAAATTCTGAGGGACAGTATTAATTGTCATTTAGAAAGGCACAGATTAATCAAGGGCAGTCAGCATGGATTTGTTATGGGACGGTCGTGTCTGACTAACCAGATTTAATTTTTTGAGGAGGTAACAAGGAGGATCGATGAGTGTTGCGTGTTTGATGTAGTCTGCATGGGTTTTAGCAAGGTCTTAGCAAGGTCCCACATGGCAGACTGGTCGGAAAAGTAACCGCCCATGGGATCCAAGGGAAAGTGGCAAGTTGGGTCCAAAATTGGCTCAGTGGTAGGAAGCTAAGGTTAATGGTCGACGGGTGTTTTTGTGACTGGAAGGCTGTTTCCAGTGGGGTTCAGCAGGGCTCAGTACTAGGTCCATTGCTTTTTGAAGTATCTAATTAATGATTTAGACTTAAATGTAGGGGGCTTGATTAAGAAGTTTGCAGATGATACAAAAGTTGGCAGTGTGGTCGATAGGAGGAAAGATGTAGACTGCAGGAAGATATCAATGGACTGGTCAGGTAGGCAGAAAAGTGGCAAATGGAATTCAATCTGGAGAAGGATGAGGTAATGCATTTGGGGAGGGCAAACAAGGCAAGGGAGTACACAACAAATGGTAGGATACTGAGAAGTGTAGAGGAACAGAGGGACCTTGGAGTGCATGTCACAGTTCCCTGAAGGTAGCAGGACAGGTAGATAAGGAGGTTAAGGTGGCATATGGAATACTTTCCTTTATTAGTCGAGACATAAGATATAAGAGCAAGGGGGTTATGCTAGAACTGTATAAAACACTAGTAAGGCCACAGCTAGAGTACTGCATACAGTTCTGGTCACCACATTACAGGAAAGATGTGATTGCATTGGAGAGGGTACAGAGGAGATTACGAGGATGTAGCCAGGACTGGAGGATTTTAGCTATGAGGAAAGATTGGATAGGCTGGGGTTGTTTTCTTTGGAACAGAGGAGGCTAAGGGGAGATCTAATTGAGATGTATAAAATTATGAGTGGCCTAGATAGAATGGATAGGAAGAACCTGTTTCCCTTAGCAGAGAGGTCAAAAACCAAGGGGCATAGATTTAAAGTAACTGGTAGAAGGATTAGAGGGGAGTTGAGGAGAAATGTTTTCACCCAGAGGGTGGTGGGGGTCTGGAACTCACTGTCTGAAAGGGTGGTAGGTGCAGAAACCCTCATCACATTTAAAAGATGCTTGGATGTGGACTTGAAAGTGGAATTCGGCTGGATGGCTCTTTCTCAGCCAGATACGATGGGCCGAATGGCCGCCTCCCGTGCCGAAAATTTCCATGATTCTATGATAACAATTTTAAAACTAGCAGGCCGTACCACGGAGCAGGGACAGACATGTGGTTCTAAGGAGTTGGGACAGAAAGGTTAGAGCTGCCCTCCTTTGAGAAATATTTTTAGCTTCTCTCCTTCCTCTTTTGGCGCAAATGATAGGGCAGATGCAGACAATGCCTGTTCTCTTCCAATGCCATTCTATAACTGGCTGCAAGAAGTACCGAAGCCCAGCCATCAGGACTTAGCCATCCTCCCTGCATTGAAGTACTTAACCTCTGATTGTCATTTAGCCCCACTGTCCTGGAAGGTCAGAAACTTGCCGCATGAATAATTAATAGGCCAGGTCCTACTGATATTGTTTTGAATACTGTATTAAGAAAGCAAGTGAGTAGAAGTGTTTTCAGTCCGATGATGACCCAGTCTCTACTAGCATTTGAACTCCCCTAGGAAACAAGTTTGTCCGAGTCATTTTGGAAAGTGAAGGATGAGGACCTTTATCAGTTTTCTCAAGAACACCTCCTGTAGGTTAACCAAGGAATGCCAATAAAATACCCATAGAGGTTTTCAATCAACCACTGCAGTCTCCTGACCAAATATAAGTGCATATTTTATCTGAGTAAATTCAAAGTTTACCAAAAACAATTTTTTAAAATTAAATATATACTGTGCCATCCATAAAATGCTCATTATTAAGACAAACATTAACCAAAAAATGTTGTTTTTTCCCCCACTATTGCCCCAATCTCTCATCAATTCCTCCACTATCATCTCTCAGTCTGACAGTTGGCAATTAAGGCAATGTAACTCTGCAGTGAAAGATTAGTTCTCTTTTCTATTTCTCTTTCTCTTGCCCTGCCGAGCATCCCCCACCCCAAACCCCATTCCAAAAAATAGGATTGTGTTTTTTCTAATTTAAATAAAAATTAAAACACCCAAAGAGCTAAAGAAATTAAAATGTCTGCTAAAAGCAGGGAGTTAAACTGGCAACATAATGAATTCAAAATGATTTCATCATCAGACTGAAAACACTTCGACTCACTTGCTTTCTTAATACAGTATTCAAAACAATATCAGCAGGACCTGGCCTATTATATTTTTGAGTGCAGCACTGAAAAACTAACCACTAGTAAAGAATGATCTTTGAAATGCTGGCAGTGGATAAGCTCGAGTGGTTAGGATCGTTAGTTTCCAGATGGGTGAGTTAGTTTCCTCCCGTAGGCTGGCAGATCCACCAATATTGCAACATTCGGTGCCACATTTTCTTTTGGAGGGGTTGGTCAGAATTTTGCTAATCCCATTTCCTGCTGCCTGATCTGGAGTCTAAACTGTCACTGACTGGGTACTGTAAGATTTTACTCATTTAAACACTGCAGTAAGCAACCTTCAAAAAGGAGTTGTCATGCAGCATTACACATAAGCTTGGGAGGAGAGGGAAATGATAAACAAAAGCACTTTTAACATATAAGAGCTGGACAGCTGTTTCACATAATGTTCCTGACAAAAGTATGAACTACTGACGTTCAAAATATTGGCAGAAAGTGTGCATACCAAAACCCAGCCATATTAATGTCACTCCATTGTTGCTACTGAATAGAAAAAGCTAAACTATAATCAAACAGCAGCTAGCTATGCATTGACATTCTGCACACTAAGCCGGCTTGTAATTCTGGAATGGTATTGCTCTATATCTGGCTTTACAAAAAGAATTTAGCAGCACAAAATGACATGTGAGCATTTCATAACATATCCTACTGGTGGTAAACTGCACAGCATCATTTTCATTCCATCAATAAGAACATTAACCCTTAGTTACAAAATTAACCTAGCATACCAATATTTACTGGTTACAATTAATTATTAAATTATTTGAAAGCATAAGCAACAGAACACTCCAATTCAGGTACAATAAATACTGTGGCTACAATAGAAATAGAACTCAAAATACTCCTCATATTTTGCTCACAGTAGCAGGATAGTGAAAAAAAAATCAATTCTATATAGATAAAAATAACTGAACGCAGTGGCTCTGTAGAACAATGCATTATTTCAGCTTATTTACAACAAAGGGATTGACACAAAAGATCCACCCTGTAAAAAAAGACAATTAAACGGTTCACATTAGGGATAATTTCCTTCCATTTTACACAGTTCTTACAATACATAAATACGATCACATTTATTATTTGCATATATAAGTGAAATATGTTTTTACTTACAGCTACTACTCCAAGACTTCAGCAGAGACTTGATGCTGATTTCAAAAAACACAGAATCCTGTAGGCTTAACATTATGCCTTTTGATGAGCAGCAGCAGCAAAAGGATTTATCACAACAGTTTGTCCAGGCTGTGTGTTTATTTCGTCTCAAATTGCTGTCCCTTCACTCCTTTCAAAGGCAGCGCAGTTCTGGCCTCAAGTGTCCCTTTCTCATTATCATGCAGTCTTTCTGTGTGACGCACGCTTTGAGTTCCAGCAATGCTGAATGCAGCAGATGAACTCACAAGCAGGCCACAAAACTTACTCTACAGGGTAGTTTGAAGGACAATTTCACCTTTCACGCGACACAACATGTATCTTCCACAAAGACTGAACCGTATGATTCACACACAAAGGGTAGTCTATAATGGCTAAGTCGAGCAACTGCTACCAGCTGCTTCCTATGATGTTGGTAAACACAGTACAGAAGGGTGGAGCTCAGAACTATTGAAAACAACTGCTTAGTTCTAGCTACCAGAGAAATACAAATGCACACAGTGGAACCACCAGAGCACCTCTCTGTACAACTGACAACCTTTCACAAAGTCACCATTAAAGTACATTCTCTGGCACTGCTTGCTTCTGAAAAGCCTGGCTCCCGTGTCTCTTCACAGCAGTACATTACTTCCTACAGCACCGCCCACCCGGTCAATAATCAGCGACTTCTCAGCATGCTTGTGATGACGCAGGACATAGCGTCCCACTTAATTTACCAAAGATAATGCTAGCTGGCTGGCTTTTGCTTGGGGGAGGGGAGGAGGAGGGAGTAGGGTGATGCAATCAATACTGTGGGTTTTCGGCCTTTAGTGCTGCATTTCGGCTTACCTCACTCAACATTTTTTCCTTCCCCAGCTGCCTAAATAAAATTTCTCTCGTTTCCCAATTGCAGTAGAACAGAAACAGATTACAATGTTCTAACCATCATAAAAGCATTTTTACATGGATGATTTTTAACTATATAAGACACACACCATTTTAAGATAACATTTTGTCTCAGTAATTAAATCTTCAATAAACATTTAAAGAATTCAACAGAGAAGCAATTTATTTTTACCTATATTTTACCCAATTAAAAAAAAAGTTTCTCCCCACCCACTCCCATAAAAAAGGCTTCCCGCAACAACAACTTGCATTTATAGAGCGCATTTAATGTAGGAAAACATCCCAAGGCGCTTCACCGGAACTTCAACAGACAAAAAGTGACACCAAACCAAAGGAGGCATTAGGAAAGGTGACCTAAAACTTAATAAAAGCAATATGTTTTAAGAAGGGTCTTAAAGGAGAAGAGAGAAGTGGGGAGGTTTGGGAAGGGAATTCCAGAGTGTGGGACCTAGATGGCCGAAGGCGCAGCCATCAATGGTGGGGGAAAGGGAGTGGGGGATGCATGAGGCCAAAGTTGGAGGACCGCAGAATTCTAGGATGTTTGTAGGACTGGAGGAGGTTACAGAGATAGGATGGGGCGAGGCCATGATTTGAACAGGAGGATGAGAATTTTTAAATTGAGGCGTTGGTGGACTGGGAGCCAATGTCACTGAACACATAGGTGAGGGGTGTGCAGGACTTGGTGCAGATTAGGATATGGGCAGCAGAGTATTGAAGGGACTGGTATACAACATTTGTATCTCAGTTCAGTGACTATCCTGCAACTTCAATAAAATTAAAATAGAATACACGGAATAAAAAATAATAATCTGCACAAAGAATGATGTGCAAAAGACGACTAATATTTTCTCACTTTAGGTGAAATTAACATACCCCGTACTTTCAGCAGTAAAAATACAAATGTAGAAGAAATGTTACGCTTTGATTAAAATTATATATGCATTTAAATATTGCGTCTGATTCAGTGAAGTGTCCCACCTAGTGCTCAGTTAAGAATTGGCAACGCTTCTCACTTGGACGATGGCACACAGGTGTTTGTTAGCGTTGTGATTCAAACCCTTCGTGGTTTTTTCATGAAAGAATGATTTGAAAAATTCACAAAGTTCTAAATTCAAATTATTTTAGAATTGAGGCCTGCGTAAATGTATTCTTGAATGCATGCCAGTCTATTAGTTCAAAATTTAGTTTATGGATATGAAGTAGCTCTATAAAACTATTTTTACTGTGATTAAATTTAATATAAACATCATATGATTTTGCAGAGACAAGTCAAAATGGAGTATATTTTTGCTGCAACTTTGATAGTATATGTAGTATATTTTAGAAGGCATATCAGTGTTCTGGATGGCCTACTTGTGTCAGGAAGCTTCACAGCAACTGCAGGTCCCTGTATAGTTTTAATAACCTTTAAAGACGTAATTTTAAACTAACAGCAACCTATCTTACGCAAGTTCTGGAAGCACAGGGATTGACAATGATAAGACATTATAATATCTGAAATGCAACAGTAAACAAACAAGTTTACATTTCAGAGAATTTAGAGTTACGGCAGAGATTATTTATACAAAAACTGTATTAGCATTCACCTGCACCTGTGCATTCCATGTCTATTAAAGAGCAACAATTCTCTGTGGGGGGAATACTTTTCATCTCCGTGATCCCAGAACATTGATAAGAAAAAGTAATCATCTGTCAAAAATATTCTCCATTTTTGCTCAAACAAAAATCAAATTTCACAAAGATTTGTCATCCAAATACTCAGCAGGCCCATTTCCTGTAGCTACATTGATCTGAATGGAGAACCAGTAACCTTCCGAGTCCTGGATATCAATCTCAGTGCTTGAACACAACTCAAGAATTCAATACCAGCCACCACTTTAAAAAAAACTGTTCCCCCTTTAAAGGGAGTATTTTACTCCAGCACTATCTCCTCTCCCATGCATTCCACAGTGTTCCTTTCCTAGGCAGCTTTGCGCATTAGTGTTTGCTCCAATTATTTTAGCAATTACAGAGGCCTTGTTGTATACCGTAATGAACTTTCACAACTTAATAAACTACTGAAAGAACTTCAATACTTTTACATACATGGAAAACTGCAATTTCACCCTCAAAAGGAATATGGCTAGGATAGGAGACTTGGCTGCTTCTAAGATCAATTTTGACTTATACTTATAAGTAATAAATTACCATGTAATATTCAAGTCTTGAAATATTCAACTAATAACCTCAAATTGTTAGAGGAGTATGCAAGGCAATAAACATTTCCTACATCTATTAAATGCAGGGGTAATTATAATACAAAGACATTCACTGTTGAGGACATGGATGAGAAACTAGGGTTACTATATTTTACTTCAAATCGTTTTTTAAAAAAAACAAGTCTCACTAACAATTCAATGAGCCATATCTAAGTTTTAGATTTTTACATAGCTCATATATTAAGATATTTCTTGTGAAATTCTCCATCAAAAAATTATTTTTTTCCAGCTATTTAGTGGAGATAAACATCATTAACTATTGGTGAGAGTGAAAACACTCACCCTTTACCCTCTGTTCTTTGGTCTTGATTGAGCCACATCATGGTAAAAAGCAATAAAGTCAATAGTTATAAAGTTGAAGCTCCACTAGAAAAATATTTTGTATTTGAAATTTCTTGGCAACATATTTCAATGTTACCTTTCAAAAAGTGATAATGGGCACTACAACTTTAAATTTACCCCATAATTTCTTCCCATTTGTACCTAATAAACTCGAGAATAGTTGGGACTCATTCTCAAGAAATTATGCTTCAAAGGTTAATCTCCCAATGATAGATATGAATCATAGGAACAGGAATAGGCCATTCAGCCCCACAAGCCAGTTCCCCCATTCAATTAGATCATGGCTGAACTGCACCTCAATTCCATTGCTCCATATCCCTTAATACCCTTGCCTAAGAAAAATCTATCTCAGTTTTTCATTTTTCAATTGATATAGCTTCAATAGCTTTTTGAGAAAATGTTCCAGATTTCCACTACGCTTTGTGTGAAGAAGTGCTTCCTGACATCATCCCTGAAAGGCCTAGCTCTAATTTTAAGGTAATGTCCCCTTGTTCTGGACTCCCTCACCAGAGGAAATAGAGTAGATAGAGAAAAACTATCAAATCCTTTAATTATCTTAAATATTTCAATTAAATCACCCCTTAATCTTCTACGTTCAAGGGAATACAAGTCTATTTTATGCAACCTGTCCGCATAATTTAACCCCTTTTGCCCAGGCATTATTCTGGTGAATCTGCCCTGCACCCCCTCCAAGGCCAATATATCCTTCCTGAGGTGCGGAGAACTGAATGCTGTACTCCAGATGCAGTCCAACCACAGCTCTGTACATCTGTAACATAACTTCCACCCCTTTGCATTCCAGCTCCCTTGAGATAAAGGCTAATATTCCATTAGCTTTTTAAATTATTTTTTATACCAGTCCACTAGTTTTTAATGATTTCTGTAGATGGACCCCTAAATCTCTCGGCACATCCACAGTTCCTAGCTTCTTACGATTTAGGAAATAGTCTGATCTATCTTTCTTAGGTCCAAAGTGGATGACCTCACACTTCCCCACAGTGAACTCCATCTGCCACTTGTGCCGCATAATTTAACCCCTTTAGCCCAGGCATCATTCTGGTGAATCTGCCCTGCACCCCCTTCATGGCCAATATATCTATCAATGTCCCTTTGAAACTTTCTGATATTTCTACACAATTTACCGGCCACCTAACTTGGTGTTGTCAGCAAACATGGATATACGGCTCTCTGTTCCTTCATCTAAGTCATCGATAAATATAGTGAAAAGCTGAGGCCCCACTACAGATCCCTGGGGGACACCACTAGTCACATCCCGCCATTATCCCTGCTCTCTGTCTCCTACCTCCTAACCCATTCCCTACCCAGGTCAATAGGTTGACTCCAGTTCCATGCGCTTTCATTTTTGTTAACAATCGCTTGTGTGGAACCTTATTGAATGCCTTCTGGAAGTTCACTAAAGCTTTCTGAACTTTAAAAAGGAAAAACAATACAGTACAGATATAATGGTGTAAAGGGCAAGAGTCCCTTCCATTAGAATAATTCATCTGGCTGGAGAGATAGAGAAAAAATGGAATAGAAACAGAAAATGCTAGAAATACACAGCAGATCCGTCAATATCTGAAAAGGAAAAGAATAACATTTTAGGTAGAAATTGGTTCAGGATTGGTATAGGCAAGAAGGATAGCGCTGCAAGAAATTAGTATGGGGACGCAAAAGATTGCTTGTTACTGGGATTGTGTTACAGATGGCAGAAATGATTAAAGATCTGATGAATGCAAAGGCTAACAAAATGAAGGGTGAGGTGAAGAAGGGCCTATCATGAAAGGAAGGCGAAGGATTGACACCAGAGGCATGGGTAATGGAGCTGGTGCCTCCCTCTGCTTTCCATAAGAACTATTGGCTCTATGATACCCTCATTCATTCTCCCATTACACCTTATGACCAACTGCTCTTCCCACTTTCCCCTGCAACCACATCACAGTTTGGGGGCCCAAACACTTTTGCTATGCAATACAATAATTTACATGTACCTCGTCCAATCTAAAATGCTGCACTGGTGGCTCACTGTGTCGTGTCCTCCATATTCAGGAGAGGACGCAAAGATTAGGTGGCTGATTTGGCCAGAAGTAAGGATTTCCTTGCGGCTTACAATTCAAATTCTCCCTCCAGTTATCACTCTGAACTGTCAGCTTTTGCCCTCCTGCACTACTCCAATCAAGCTCAATTCAGGAATATACCCATTTTCCTCCTAGACACTCGCGTCGCTGGTCTGAAAAGTGGCGTCAGCAACTTCAGGGCGTAGGTATTTCCCCAATATTCTTGCCAGATTTTCACATTCCTTTTTAAGAACTGTTTTATTCTTTTTTTTTTGTTTTTTTAATGCTTTCCACAGACTGACAGATACTTTTTGGATATCAACCATTATTTTTCAGCTTTTCCCAACAATTTAAAATCACTTTATGGCCTTTAACGAAAGAAACAATGAACCTACATTTATATAGCACCTTGCATGACTTCAAGATGTCCCTAAATGCTTCACAGCCAATAGCGTACTTTTTAAGTCTAGTCACTGGTGTAATGTAGGGAAATACAGCAGCCAAACTGCACTCAGCAAGGTCCCACAAACAGCAATGAGATAAATGGTTTTAGTGATGTTGCTTGATGTTGGCCAGGACACTAGAAAAACTTCCCTTCTTCAAATAGTGCCATTGGATCTTTTACATCCGCCTGAGAGGGTAGACGGGGCCTTGGTTTAAAGTCTCATTTGAAAGATGAATCCACTAACTGCCTGCTTAAAGTAATCTACATATCTGCACTCTTGATCTTTACCCGTTGTTCTCCCCTAACCTCTTTGATTTGGTCATTCTTATAAGAGAGCTCACCTTCCTCTCCACGCTAACTTTGATGAAGAGTCTGATTCAAAAGATTAATCTGCCTTGTCAAATTTCGACAGATCCACTGTATATTTCCAGCATTTTCTGTTTTTAATTCATCATTCTTGGCTATGTGGATCATGAAGCAATCCAGGATAATTACAAATGTAGATTTGCATCAAGAAGTATGAGAAGACAGAAAGCAGAATTACAACCTCAACCTATATGGAGGACGCCGTGTGATACATTGTACCAAATCATGATTTTTTTTTTGGTTAGGGAGGAACCCATTATGGATTTGAAGGATGAAAAACAAAAAAAAACACACTAATTAAAGGGAAGGAAAGCCTACGAAAATAAATAAATCCACCTCCTAAACCTGATAAACACACACTGTGTGTGGGTTTTTTTTCAAAAGGCAAAACAGATGACAGGAATGTTACATCACAGAAAATTCAAAAGATCTGAGGTAGCAAAGGGAGAGGCAGATCAGGAGGGCTCAACAGGAATGGGAGGAAGAGGTGACACTTTGGGAGAGTTTGGTTGGAATAGAAAGATGATGAGCAACAAGCAGGAAGTTCAGTAGCAGCTGAGAATGATAAATGTTATATTTGATTCATAAATAAATTCCAAATTTCTATAAGAAATCTCTGTCCAGACAGGAATGTACTAGTAGAGATATCTCTGATTACACCCAAAATGTTAACCTATCTCACTTTCCAATACTGGCCAACCATTTTTGCATTCTAAGCATTTTTGTTTTCTTTTAAAGGGGAAGGAAATCTAAATGGAGTACTTTGCATTGATTTAGAAAATATCCACTTCACCTGCCTCTGAAGTGATGTCACTGTTGGGAGGCAGCCCTCTGCATCCCAGCACAGCTCAATTCATTGCAATGATGGAAAAACTTCAGGCTGGCTTGGGATCTGACCCAGAGGCATCCAACCCCAGGAAAACACCATCAGTTGATCTAAATTTATCAATAGGTCTACAGTTTTGTTGTGGTAAATTTTGGGTAAAATTGTGGATTAATCACAGCAAATAAAATGCCAGAAATCAAGAAAATAACAAAGTCATGAAAACCCATGTTATGTGGTAACCATAATTTATTTTGCTCTATTTCTCTTCTTTCCTCGACTTGTTTTTCTCTCACTTCTTTTCACTTTCTCTTTCTTACTCTTCTGTTTTTGCCTTTTCTTTTGTTTGTCTTTATAGCTGTGAGTGGGGAAAACAAGATGTGGAGATGCCGGTGATGGACTGGGGTGGACAGAAGCCTCCGAAAGCTTGTGATTTCAAATAAAGCTGTTGGACTATAACCTGGTGTTGTAAGACTCCTTACATTGGGGAAAACAACACCAGGCAGTAGTATCCATATGTTGATGGGCAAGAAAAGTCAGTAGCACTAGGACTCATTCTGCCGAGTGGGGGAGCTTGGCAATATTGAACTCCAGCCAAATGAGAAGAATCAGTGCAGCACCACTGGGCCCACAAACTCTTTTTTAAAACTTTTCAAAATGACAGGAACCCTGACCCCTGTGACAAAAGTACAGCTTCAGTTATAAACCAAACATAAAATAATTGACATAATCCTGCAAAGTAGAGGCAACACAGGCTTTTGCTTTTTAAAAATTATTTTTCCAATAGTTCATCAAGTCATGGCCATGTAAGTAGCTTGATTTGTACATTACGTAGTTTTACAGAATGGTGCACAGCCACTAAAGCTAGATTCTGAAAGAGTAGTAACACATTATGACAACAGCTGGTGCACAAACACACTCTGTATTGTATTCAGGTCTTAAATATAGCTGAGTCACATAGCCTGTCATTTAATGACACATTCAGATGTACTGTACGTTATGCAGCAACTGCTAACGTCTCAAGACTTGCTGTAAACTGAAAAAATACTTGGATATAAAAGGACAAGTAGTTTTCTTTTGCCTTTGAGACTCAATCATTCTATTACTGGCTTTAAATAGTGAATAAATGGAACTACAAAGGCAAGTTAAGCAAAATCAAACTGTAATATGTATCATTACAAAGGCTGAGGTCAACAGCTTTCAGACTCAGCTCCTCCTAATCCTATAACTGTAATTTTGAAATCTCTAAATACCAGAGTAAGATGCTATGAACTGAACTGCATGACTGTACAGGTCACTACTTCAGGAAGAAATTCTAACTCAATCTGCATATAAAGAAGAATAAACATATTAAAACAAATTCAGAGTTTCTCATCCTTGAATGCTATATATTCTTTATTTACAAATTAATTAGGTGCATAGGCTGGTTTATAAGTTGTACCTTTTCTACTCTGGGCAAGTAAGGGGAACAATTTACAACTGTACAGCAGGGCAATATAGTCAAAAAGATTTCAGATTGCAGTATCTCAAGTTCTCATGTTCAAGTCACATCATAGGCTTTATTTTGTTTGCAAAAGATTCTGACCATAGGTTTCTTGTTCTTGGGAATTAAATCAGGAGTTTGGAATCAGATATATAGGCAACAAAAAGTGTTGAAAGATACTCTACCAGATGATTACACATACTTTTCTAAAGCTACTGCACTACAGGCAAAAGAATTAACAGCAGAGCCAGTAATAGAACAAGAAAAACATTAATGGGGGAAGGGCAACAACTTATACAGTTGCACCAGCACTTCTTTTTGAAACAACAATTAAATGATGGAGAATGTGTGCGGTGAGGAGGGAAGGCTTCTTACTATCTTACTTTTCTCCCCTTTCTTCAAAGGCTCACCACCAGTAGAGTAACACACATTGCCAACAGTACAACTGAAATTTGCCACCAACCATGCAGGGAATTGTGGCAGCAACCCCATGACCTATCACTCTGCGGCTCAGCAGGTTGGGAGTCCAATGTACTGTCCCGCTATCTAAACAGGAGATAAATATATATAAAGGATTGTACAATAATTTGGATTTAAAATCTCAAGAACCACAAGTGTTAGCTTGGCTCAATTGGTAGTATTCTTGCCCCTAAATCAGAACATTGTAGGTACAAGCTGGAGTGCTGAATTGCCCGATGTTCCATCCTTTGGATGAGGCATTAAGTCGCATGCCTGTTCCAGTAGTTCAGGTAGGTGTTAAATATCCCACATTATTCAAAGAACATCAGATTTCTCTGTGTCATGACAAACAATCCTCTCTCAACCAACGTTACCAGAGACAAGAAACACAAAAAGTTAGCATGCAGGTACAGCAAGCAATTAGGAAAGCAAATGGAATGTTGGCCTTTATTGCAAGGGGGTTGGAGTACAAGAGTAAGAAAGTCTTACTACAATTGTACAGGGCTTTGGTGAGACCTCACCTGGAGTACTGTGTACAGTTTTGGTCTCCTAATCTAAGGAAGGATATACTTGTCTTAGAGGCGGTGCAGTGAAGATTCACTAGATTAATTCCTGGGATGAGAGAGTTGTCCTAAGAGGCAAGGTTGAGTAGAATGGGCCTATTCTCTCTGGAGTTTAGAAGAATGAGAGGTGATCTAATTGAAACATATAAGATTATGAGGGGGCTTGATCGAGTAGATGCCAAGAGGTTGTTTCCCATGGCTGGAGAGTCGAGAACCAGGGGGTATAGTCGCAGGTTAAGGGGTTGGCCATTTAAGACTGAGATGAGGAGGAATTTCTTCACTCAGAGGGTGAATCTTTGGCATTCTCTACCCCAGAGCGCTGTGGATGCTGAGTCGTTGAATAAATTCAAGGCTGAGATGGTCAGATTTCTGGAGTCTAGTGGAATCAAGGGATATAGGGATCGGGCAGGAAAGTGGAATTGAGGTCGAAGATCAGCCATCGTCTGACTGAATGGCGCAGCTGGCTCGAGGGGCCATGTGGCCAACTCCTGCTCCGATTACTTATGTTCTTTAAGACTAACTGCTGTTTGTGAGATTCTGTTATGTGCAAAATGGCTGCCATTTTTTGCTACATAAGAGTCAATAAACTTCACAGTAACGTATTGTATGTGAAGCACCTTAGGACGTTCTGAGATATGTGATAAAGTTCTTAACTGCAAATCTATTCTATTAATCCAAACAATGCTTGAAGAGAATCTTGTGTTTATAGTGGAATAAAAATTATTTTAGCTTCATCATGACAATATAGTAAAAAAGGACACAGTATTAACTATTAACTATATTTTAAAAAAAATATAGTACAGTAGATGGGTAATGTGCGATTTGGTAGCACGAGGAGGAAGTCAAATTTGATTTACTGGCTTTGCAGTAGTGGTGCAGGCACTGGTGAAAGGGAGAAGTCTCTGGAGTTACTAGCACTGGGGAGGATGCTTGGGTTGTTGAACACTGGTGTAGCTAACATTCTCTAAATTAAGAATAATTTAAAGGAGTAAACTCCTTAAAGGAAGTAACTAATGAGCTTAATCTAAGGCAAGGCATGGCAGCAGAGCTCGCATCCGTGACATGCTCCTCCTGCACTATGTGGGAAGTCATGGACACTACAGGTGTCCCTGGCGACCATGTGTGCAGGAAGTGTGTCCAGCTGCAGCTACTGGCTAACCGCATTTCGGAGCTGGAGCTGCGGGTGGATTCACTATGGAGCGTACATGATGCTGAGATTATCGTGGATAGCGCGTTCAGTGCGGTGGTCACACCGCAGAAAAAAATTACGCAGGCAGAAAGGAAATGGGTGACCGCCAGGCAGAGTAAAAGGACTAGGCAGGTAGAGCAGGAGTCCCCTGGGGCCATCTCCCTCTCAAACAGATATTCCGCTTTGGATATTGTTGGGGGAGATGGCTTATCTGGGGAATGCAGCAAGAGCCAAGACCGTGGCACCACTAGTGACTCAGCCGCACAGGAGGGGAGGAAAAAGAATGGGAGAGCAATAGCGATACGGGATTCCATCATAAGGGGAACAGATAGGTGTTTCTGCAGCCCCAGACGTGACTCCAGGACGGTATGTTGCCTCGATGGTACTAGGGTCAAGGATGTCACGGAGCGGCTGCAGGACATTCTGAAGGAGGAGGGTGAACAGCCAGTAGTCGTGTTCCATATCGACACCAACGACATCGGTAAGAAAAGGGATGAGGTCCTGCAAGCAGAATATAGGGAATTAGGAAATAAATTAAAAAGCAGGGCCTCTAAGGTAGTAAACTCAGGATTACTCCCAGTGCCACGTGCTAGCGAGAGCAGAAATAGGAGAATAGACCGGATGAATGTGTGGCTTGAGAGATGGTGTAGGAGGGACGGGCTTAAATTCCTGAGACATTGGAACCGATTCTGGGAAAGGCGGGACCTGTACAAGCTGGACGGGTTGCACCCAAGCAGAACCGGGACCAATATCCTCGTGGGGGCATTTGTTAGTTCTGTTGGGGAGGGTTTAAACTAGTACGGCAGGGGGATGAGAACCAAAGGGCAGGTACAGATAGGACAAATTCAGACCAGGAAACGGGAAGTAGAAAAGCAGTTAGTGACGTAGTTAGCGACTCAGAAAGGCAAAAGAAGCAAAGGTTAAATAGTATTCAGCGCAGGAATTTGACTGGGTTAAAGGGTATATACTTCAATGCAAGGAGTATTACGAACAAAGCAGATGAGCTAAGGGCACAGATAGACAGATGGCAGCATGATATCATTGCTATAACGGATACCTGGCTTAAAGAGGGGGATAATTGGCAGCTCAATATCCCTGGATATAAAGTTTTCAGGCAGGATAGAGTAGGTGATAAAAAAGGAGGAGGGGTAGCACTATTGGTTAAAGAATCAATTATAGTTGTGAGAAGGGATGATATGCTAAATGGATCATCAATCGAGGCCATATGGATTGAGCTAAGAAATAAAAAAGGGGCAGTCACACTACTAGAAGCGCACTATACACCCCCGAATAGCAAAAGGGAGATAGAAGGACAAATATGTGGGCAAATTTCTGAGTGCAAAAATAAGAGGGCAATAATAGTAGGGGACTTCAACTACCCTAACATCAACCGGGATTCAAACAGTGTGAGGGGCATAGAGGGCGCAAAATTCTTGATTGGTGTCCAGGAGAACTTTTTTAGCCAGTACGTGACAAGCCCAACAAGTGGGAATGCAATTCCAGATTTAGTCCTGGGAAATGAAGATGGGCAAGTGGGTGAAGTGACAGTGGGTGACCATATTGGGGATAGTGACCACAATTCAGTTCATTTTAGCATTATTATGGAAAAGGACAGAGTTAAATCAGGAATAAACATTTTAAATTGGGGGAATTTTACAGAACTAAGAGGTGATTTGGTAGAAGTACACTGGACACAACTACTTGAGGAGAAATCAGTGGCAAGCCAGTGGGAGGCACTAAAAAGTGAAATTCTACGGGTACAATGCAGACATGTCCCCTCAAAGAAAAAGGGTGGCACTGGCAAATCGAGAGCCCCCTGGTTGTCTAGAAGTATACGGGACAAGATAAAGCAGAAAAAGAAAGCTTATGATTGTCACAGAAAACTAAATACTGCAGAAAGCCTAGAAGAGTATAGAAACTACAGGGATGACGTAAAAAACGAAATAAGGAAAGGAAAGAGAGGGCATGAAAAATATTAGCTAGTAAGATTAAAGAAAACCCAAAGATGTTTTATCAGTACATTAAGAACAAGAGGATAGCTAAGGAAAAGGTGAGACCTATCAGGGATGATAAGGGTAACTTGTGTGTAGAAGCAGAGGATGTGGGTAGGGTTTTAAATGAATATTTTGTCTCCGTATTCACAAAGGAAAGGGATGATCCAAATGTAGTAGTTAAAGAGGAGAGGTGTGAAATATTGGATAAGGTAAACATAACGAGAGAGGAAGTACTAGAGGGACTGGAATCCTTGAAAGTTGATAAGTCACCAGGGCCGGATGGATTGTTTCCTAGGCTATTGAAGGAAGCCAGGGAGGAAATAGCGGATGCTCTGAGGATCATTTTCCAATCCTCACTAGATGCAGGGAAGGTACCGGAGGACTGGAAGACTGCGAACGTAGTACCATTGTTTAAAAAAGGGTACGAGAAAATGGCCGAACAATTATAGGCTGGTCAGTCTTACCTTGGTGGTGGGCAAACTATTAGAATCAATACTGAGAGATAGGATAAACTGTCACTTGGAAAGGCATGGTTTAATCAGGGATAGTCAGCATGGATTTGTTCAGGGAAGGTCATGCCTTACAAATCTGATTGAATTCTTTGAGGAACTGACAAGGAGGATTGATGAGGGTAGTGCAGTGGATGTTGTCTACATGGATTTTAGTAAGGCATTTGACAAGGTCCCACATGGCAGACTGGTCAGAAAGGTAAAAGCCCATGGGATACAGGGAAATGTGGCGAATTGGATCCAAAATTCGCTCAGTAACAGGAAACAAAGGGTAAAAGTCGATGGATGTCTTTGCGAATGGAAATCCATTTCCAGTGGTGTGCCACAGGGCTCACTGTTGGGTCCCTTGCTGTTTGTGGTATATATTAATGATTTGGAATTGAATGTAGGGGGCATGATTGGCAAATTTGCAGATGACACAAAAATTGGCCGTGTAGTTGATAGTGAAGAGGATGGCTGTAGACTCCAAGAAGATATCAATGGGTTGGTGAAGAAGGCATACGGAATGCTCTCCGTTATTAGCCGAGGTATAGAATACAAAAGCAGGGATGTAATGATGGAACTGTATAAAACGCTGGTAAGGCCACAGCTGGAGTATTGTGCGCCAATCAGCTTAAATCTATGTCCTCTAGTTCTTGAAGTCTCCGCCAGGGGAAGCAGGTACTTCGTGTCTACTCTATCTGGGCCCCTCATAATTTTGTACACCTCAATCAAGTCACCCCTCAGCCTCCTCTGCTCCAAGGAAAACAACCCTGGCCTATCCAATCGCTCCTCATAGCTGCAATTTTCAAGCCCTGCCAACATTCTTGTAAATCTCCTCTGCACTTTCTCCAGAGCAATTACGTCCTTCCTGTGCAAGGAGATTTACAAGAATGTTGCCAGAGCATTCCACCCGATCCCATTGGTTTCCCACCAAGCGAGTTAGGTTAAAATTGCCCCCCAAGTGTCAAATAGATTTAATGTACAGTAATTGAGCAAGTGAATATTAGCGACAACATTTTTATAAATTCATTCTCGGGATGTAGACACCACTGGAAAGGCCGGTATTTATTGCCCATCCCTAGTTGCCCTTGAGAAGGTGATGGTGGGCCTTCTTGAACCGTTGCAGTGCATGTGGTGAAGATGCTCCCACGATGCTGTTAGGTAGGGAGCTCCAGGATTTTGACCCAGCGACAAGAAGGAACGATGATATATGTCCAGGTCAGGATGGTGTGTGCCTTGGAGGGGAACTTCGAGGTGATGGTGTTTTCATGCACCTGCTGCACCGTCCTTCCATGCGGTGGATATTGTGGGTTTGGAAGGTCCTACCAACGAAGCCATGGCGAGTTGCTGCAGTACATCCTGTAGATAATACACACTGTTGCCACGGTGCGCTGATGGTGGAGGGACTGGATATTTAAGCCAGTGGGTGGGGTCTTGATCAAGCGGACTGATTTGGCCTGGATAGTGTCGAGCTTCTTGAGTGTCGTTGGAGCTGCACCCATCCAGGTAAATGAAGAGTATTCAATCACACTCCTGACACGTGCCTTGTAGGAGATAAAGAGGCTTTAGGAAGTCAGGAGGTGAGCCACTCGCTGCAGAATACCCCACCTCTGAGTTGCCATGGCATTTATGTGGCTGATCCAGTCAGTTTCTGGTCAATGGTGACCTTCCCAGGATGTTGATGGTGGGGGACTCAGTGATGGTAATGCCATTGAACGTCAAGAGAAGGCACGTATGCTCTCTTGTTGGAGGGTCATTGCCGGACACTTGTGTGGCATGAATGTTGCTTGCCACCTATCAGGCAAAGCCTGGATGTTGTCCAGCTCTTGCTGCATGCGGCACGGACTGTTTCATTATCTGAGGATTTGCAAGTGTAGCTGAACACTGTGTAACACCTCTGACCTTATGATGAGGGAAGGTCATTAATGAAGCAGCGGAAGATAGTCGGGCCTCGGACGCTGCCCTGAGGAATTCCTGCAGTGATGTCCTGGGGCGGAGGTGATTAGCCTCCAACGACCACAACCACCTTCCTTTGTGTCAGATATGACTCCAGCCACTGGAGAGATTTTCTTCCGATCCCCATTGTCTTCAGTTTTACTCGGGCTCCTTGGTGTCACACTCTGTCAAATGCTGCCTTGACGTCAAGGGCAGTCACTCTTACCTCACCTCTAGAATTCAGCTCATGTTTGGAGCAAGGCTGTAATGAGGTCTGGAACCAAGTGGTTGTAGCAGAATCCAAATTAGCATCAGTAAGCAGGTTATTGGTGAGAAAATACCACGTGTGAGCATTGTTTGCGACTCCCACCATCACTTTGCTGACGATTGAGAGTAGGCTAATGGGGCAGTAATTGGCCAGGTTGGATTTGTCCTGCTTTTTGTGGACAGAACATATCTGGGCAATTTTCCACAATGTTGGGTAGATGCTAGTTTTGGAACTGTATTGGAATAGCTTTGCTAAGAGTGTGTTCCGGAGCATAGGTCTTCAAGCACTATAGTCTGGATATTATCGGGGCCCAAGACTTCGCTGTGTCTAGTATGCTCAGCCGTTTCTTGACGTCAAATGGAGTGAATCAAATTGGCTGTAGACTAGCATCTGTGATGGTGTGGATCTCAGAAGGAGGCCGAGAAGAAGCATCCACTCGGCACTTCTAGCGTGTCTTTTGCACTCACACGCGGGGCTCCACAATCATTGAGGATGGGGTTGTTCATGGAGCCTCCTCAAGGATGTCCAGTTTTGACCTACTAGATCTGTTCTTAATCTATCCCACTTAGCACAGCGGTAGTGCCACACGACATGATGGGAGGGTGTCCTCAGTGTGAAGACATGACTTGGTCTCCAAAAGGACTGTGCGGTGGTCACTCCTGTCAATGTTGTTGGACTGCTGCATCTGTGACAAGTAACTTGATAGGAACGAGTTCATGTTGGTTCTCTCACCACCTGCTGCAAGCCCAGTCTGGCAGCTATGTTCTTCAGGACTCGACCAGTTCGGTCAATGCTGGTACTACTGAGGCAGTCTTGGTGACGGACATTGAAGTCCCCCACCCAGAATATACCCTCAGTGCTTTGGCTAAGTGGTGTTCAACATGGAAAAGTACTGATTCATCAGCTGAGGGAGGGCGGTAGGCGATAATCAGCAGAATCCCCAAAGCCTTTCCACCATCTACAAGGCACAAGTCAGGAGTGTGATGGAATACTCTCCACTTGCCTGGATGAGTGCACCTCCAACAACACTCAAGAAGCTCAACACCATCCAGGACAAAGCAGCCCGCTTGATTGGCACCCCATCCACCACCCTAAACATTCACTCCCTCCACTACTGGCACACAGTGGCTGCAGTGCATACCATCCACAGGATGCACTGCAGCAACTCACCAAGGCTTCTTTGACAGCACCTCCCAAACCTGCAACCTCTACCACCTAGAAGGACACGGGTAGCAGGCACATGGGACAACACCACCTGCACGGTCCCCTCCAAGTCATACACCATCCCAACTTGGAAACATATCGCCATTCCTTCATTGTCGCTGGGTCAAAATTCTGGAACTCCCTACCTAATAGCACTGTGGAAGAACCTTCACCACACGGACTGCAGCGGTTTCAAGAAGGCGGCTCACCACCACCTTCTCGAGGGCAATTAGGGATGGCAATAAATGCTGGCTTTGCCAGCGACGCCCACATCCCATCAACGAATGAGAAAAAAAGGTTTCCTTGCCCATGTTTGACCTGAAGCCATGCAACTTCATGGGGTTGAGGACTCCCCTGGACGGGTCTATCCTGCAGGTGGGATAGGACATAGCCAGGGATGGTGATGGAGGAGTCTGGGATATTGACTATGTCAGGCGGTTGCTTGACTAGTCTGTGAGACAGCTCTCCCAACTTTGGCACTTTTCGCAGATGTTAGTGAGGAGGACATTGCAGGGTCGACTAGGCTGATTGTGCCTTTGCCATTTCCTGATTCGATACTTAGGTTGCAGTCGAATGATCCGTCCAGTTTTATTCTTTTGTTCCTTTCTAGGGATTTAATACAACTGAGTGACTTGCTGGGCCACTTCAGAGGGCATTTAAGAATGACCACATTAGTGTGGGACTGCAGTCACATATAGGCTAGACCCGATCAGGACGGCAGGTTTCCTGCCCGAAAGGACATTAATGAACCAGTTTTTTTTTAACAACAATCCGACAGCTTCATGGTCACTTTTACTGGGACCAGCTTTTTATTTCTAGGTTTAGTTTTGTTTTGTTTATTTTTAAAATTGAATTCAAATTCTCAAACTGCCATTGTGGGATTTGAATTCACATTCTCTAGATTATTAGACCAAGCCTCTGGATTACTATTCCTGTAACATAACCCCTACGTTACCGTACCCATCTAAAACATTCCATATATTTTTACAGTAGTTAAATTTAGTTATCACTGTAATGGGAAATTATAAATGGTTCACAACTTCTATACTAAGTATATTAATTTTAGACATAGTTGTTCTTTTTCTCACTAACTTCAGAAGTCTAGTTTAGCTAACACTCTTTAGCACTTTTGGATAGATCATCATTTGAAGATTACAGACAGCCATTTGTCTCTTCAAAAGATAGACTCAGTGATTTGAAAAAGGCAAACTAATGGAATTATGATCACTGGTCCCAAAGTGATCCCTCACTAACACTTCTGTCACCTGCCCTTCCTTATTTCCCTATAGGAAAGATAGAGCAGGAGGTAAGAGAGGAGGGGGAGTTGCGTTCTTGATTAGGGAGAACATCACGGCAGTAGTGAGAGGGGATATATCCGAGGGTTCGCCCACTGAGTCCATATGGGTAGAACTGAAAAATAAGAAGGGAGAGATCACTTTGATAGGATTGTACTACAGACCCCCAAATAGTCAACGGGAAATTGAGGAGCAAATATGTAAGGAGATTACAGACAGCTGCAAGAAAAATAGGGTGGTAATAGTAGGGGACTTTAACTTTCCCAACATTGACTGGGACAGCCATAGCATTAGGGGCTTGGATGGAGAGAAATTTGTTGAGTGTATTCAGGAGGAATTTCTCATTCAGTATGTGGATGGCCCGACTAGAGAGGGGGCAAAACTTGACCTCCTCTTGGGAAATAAGGAAGGGCAGGTGACAGAAGTGTTAGTGAGGGATCACTTTGGGACCAGTGATCATAATTCCATTAGTTTTAAGATAGCTATGGAGAAGGATAGGTCTGGCCCAAAAGTTAAAATTCTAAATTGGGGAAAGGCCAATTTTGAAGGTATTAGACAGGAACTTTCAGAAGTTGATTGGGAGAGTCTGTTGGCAGGCAAAGGGACGTCTGGTAAGTGGGAGGCTTTCAAAAGTGTGTTAACCAGGGTTCAGTGTAAGCACATTCCTTATAAAGTGAAGGGCAAGGCTGGTAGAAGTAGGGAACCTTGGATGACTCGGGAGATTGAGGCACTAGTCAAAAATAAGAAGGAGGCATATGACATGCATAGGCAGCTGGGATCAAGTGGATCCCTTGAAGAGTATAGAGATTGCATTGTAGAGTTAAGAGAGAAATCAGGAGGGCAAAAAGGGGATATGAGATTGCTTTGGCAGATCAGGCAAAGGTGAATCCAAAGAGCTTCTACAAATACATAAAGGGCAAAAGGGTAACTAGGGAGAGAGTAGGGCCTCTTAAGGATCAACAAGGTCATCTATGTGCGGAACCACAAGAGATGGGTGAGATCCTGAATGAATATTTCACATCGGTATTTACGGTTGAGAAAGGCATGGATGTTAGGGAACTTGGGGAAATAAATTGTGATGTCTTGAGGAGTGTACATATTACAGAGAGGGAGGTGCTGGAAGTCTTAACGCGCATCAAGGTAGATAAATCTCCGGGACCTGATGAAATGTATCCCAGGACGTTATGGGAGGTTAGGGAGGAAATTGCGGGTCCCCTAGCAGAGATATTTGAATCATCCACCGCTACAGGTGAGGTGCCTGAAGATTGGAGGGTAGCAAATGTTGTGCCTTTGTTTAAGAAGGGCGGCAGGGAAAAGCCTGGGAACTACAGACCAGTGAGCCTGACATCTGTAGTGGGTAAGTTGTTAGAGGGTATTCTGAGGGACAGAATCTACAGGCATTTGGAGAGGCAGGGACTAATTAGGAACAGTCAGCATGGTTTTGTGAGAGGAAAATCATGTCTCACGAATTTGATTGAGTTTTTTGAAGGGGTAACCAAGAAGATAGATGAGGGCTGTGCAGTAGACGTGGTCTACATGGACTTCAGCAAAGCATTTGACAAGGTACCGCATGGTAGGTTGTTACATAAGGTTAAATCTCATGGGATCCAAGGTGAGGTAGCCAATTGGATACAAAATTGGCTTGACGACAGAAGACAGAGGGTGGTTGTCGAGGGTTGTTTTTCAAACTGGATGCCTGTGTCCAGCGGTGTGCCTCAGGGATCGGTGCTGGGTCCGCTGTTATTTGTTATTTATATTAATGATTTGGATGAGAATTTAGGAGGCATGGTTAGTAAGTTTGCAGATGACACCAAGATTGGTGGCATTGTGGACAGTGAAGAAGGTTATCTAGGATTGCAACGGGATCTTGATAAATTGGGCCAGTGGGCCGATGAATGGCAGATGGAGTTTAATTTAGATAAATGTGAGGTGATGCATTTTGGTAGATCGAATCGGGCCAGGACCTACTCCGTTAATGGTAGGGCGTTGGGGAGAGTTATAGAACAAAGAGATCTAGGAGTACAGATTCATAGCTCCTTGAAAGTGGAGTCACAGGTGGATAGGGTGGTGAAGAAGGCATTCAGCATGCTTGGTTTCATTGGTCAGAACATTGAATGCAGGAGTTGGGATGTCTTGTTGAAGTTGTACAGGGCATTGGTGAGGCCACACTTGGAGTACTGTGTACAGTTCTGGTCACCCTATTATAGAAAGGATATTATTAAACTAGAAAGAGTGCAGAAAAGATTTACTAGGATGCTACCGGGACTTGATGGTTTGACTTACAGGGAGAGGTTAGACAGACTGGGACTTTATTCCCTGGAGAGTAGGAGGTTAAGGGGTGATCTTATAGAAGTCTATAAAATAATGAGGGGCATAGATAAGGTCGATAGTCAAAATCTTTTCCCAAAGGTAGGGGAGTCTATAACGAGGGGGCACAGATTTAAGGTGAGAGGGGAGAGATACAAAAGGATCCAGAGGGGCAATTTTTTCACTCAAAGGGTGGTGAGTGTCTGGAACGAGCTGCCAGAGGCAGTAGTAGAGGCGGGTACAATTTTGTCTTTTAAAAAGCATTTGGACAGTTACATGGGGAAGATGGGTATCGAGGGATATGGGCCAAGTGCAGGCAATTGGGACTAGCTTAGTGGTATAAACTGGGCGACATGGACATGTTGGGCCGAAGGGCCTGTTTCCATGTTGTAACTTCTATGATTCTATGATTCTATGATTCTATGATAAATCTTTTTAAAAAGTGACCAGACCTAAGCAGAAGTAAAGTTACCATAACCTAAATTCAAAATGCCGCCAATCAGACACATACTTGAATAAATTATGCAGCATACTTATATTTAAATTGAGTGGCTTGGTTCCTCCTTCAAGTAACTCCCTGACGACAACCAACTAATCAGTAGGTTGAACTGAGACAGCATAAACTGGACATAAATTATAACCCATAGGTAACTCTCTGATGACCTAGTGGACAAAGGCTGTGTCCAGTTTAGAATCAAACCGAGATGGACCAGGAAGCCCTAGATTCAATTGTCAGTCTGTGTTGAGTTAGCTGGTCTCAACCAGGACAGCATTTAAGGTGTACACAATTGGCACCAACAACCTGAATTGAGAGAGGGAGAGAAGAGGGAATGAGGAGTAACAGCCAGTTGCTATTCTTCATCGCTATCTAGTGACCCTTGATAAAAAGCACGTATGTGTCGACATCAGGATTGGGTGTGACTGTGATGTCCTCCATGGTAAAAATCACCTGGCAATACTCACTGTCTAGGTTCATACATGAATAACCATTTGTATGAGGTACAAAAGAGCTGTCACATACCAATAAGTCAGCCATTCGGGAAAGGAGGAGAAAACTGGAAAAAAAGAAGTGGTTCATCCTCTTATATCACTTATTTATATCATACATGGAAATTTCCAAAGCATCATTTAGTGGCATTTTCTGCCCACTCAAACAAGATCGTGGATGTAAAAGGCAATTTTTAGGGGGTTGAGGGGAGGGAGGAAGAGAGGGAAATCAAGAATACGCATATTAGAAACTTTGATCCAATATACTGTTTTCTATCAACACACTGAAAAAGATGTCAAATAATCCGACCAAATTTTCACATCACATCAAGTTTACAAAGAATTTTGGAAGATGTGTTCTATGATCTCACCACAAATATATGCTTCAAACAGGGATGTATATGTTGTATTCCATCTGGCAAAACTTAATCTGTGTATTACCAGTTTTGCAGAAGTCATTTCCTAAACCACAAAGGTCTCCAGAATTCTAAACAAACCCAGTTCAACATAAGGAAAGTTCCAACTGTAGCATGCAAATAAATTGTTCCTGGAAAAGAACGTAGTCCACACTTCCCACACCATTTCTTTAACTGAGATGCGCACGTGTCAGGTTGTGAGGGCCCAACATAAGACAGTAAACTATTTGATCTCGTCTTCACCAACTTACCGTCCACAATAGCACTGGCAGGAACTACTACCCCACAATCCTTGTGAAGACAAAGTCTTGGCCCTCCACTGTGCTAAGTGGGACAGATCTAGCAGACCAAAACTGGGAATCCATGAGGCACTACATTAGCAACAGCAAAACGTATAACCTCATGGCCCAGCATAACACCTCACTCCTCCGTCAAGCCAGAAGATCAACCCTGGTTCAATGGGAGTGTAGAATGGTGTGCAGCAGCAGGCATGCCTTAGTATGAAGCACCAGGCCAGCAAAACTACAACACAGAGCTACATACATGCTAACCTCCAAAAGCAACAAATTATAGGCACAACTAAGCAGTCTCAACCAATGCATCAGAGCTAAGTTTGAGAATATGATCTCTCAACCAATCGAAGGAGAATTAACGAACATCCCCATCCTCAACCATGGTGAAGCAAATGAGTGCAAGAGATAAGACTGAAGTGTTTTCAAGTGTCTTCAGCTAAAAGTGCCAAGTGGACAATCTTACATTGGCTCCTCCTGAGATTCCCACAATGTCCAGCCAATTCATTTCACTCTACCTCACAGTAAGAAGTGGCTAAGTACACTGGATGCAGCAAAGGCAATGAGCCCTTTCAACATCCTCAGTGTAGTGAAGACCTGCGCATTAAAACTACCACCTCTGGCCAAGACATTCTAGTGCAATGTGGAAAATTGTCAAGATCTATCCACTCCACAAAAAGCAGGACAAATCTAACCTGGCCAATTACTGCCCTATTAACCTCCTCCCAATCATCAGCAGCAAAGTAACAGGAGACAAATTCAACAGAGCTGTCAAGTGATATGATACCTATTCACCAATACCCTGCTCACTGATGCTCAGTTTGAGTTTTGCCAGAACCACTTGCCACCTGGCCTCATCACAGCCTTATTCCAGATATAGATGCATGAGATGAATGTCAGAAGAGAGGGGTAGAGTAGCTGCTCTCAACATCCACGCAGCATTCCTCCAAGTGTGGCACCAAGGAGCCCAAGCAAAACTGATATTCAATGGGGGACAGGTCAAGGGGAAAACCTCCAGTAGCCATTCTCATTTCAGATGCACAAGATGATGGTGGTGGCTGTTTAGAGACCAATCATCACAGCCCCAGGACATCACTGTAGGAGTTCCTCAGGAGAAGGTCTTTTCGCTGATGATTCCAGTCTTCAGCTTCATTCACAACTCCTCTGATAATGTAGCAGCCTATGACAGTTTACAGCAGGACCTGGACAACATCCAGTCTTGGGCTGACATGTGGCAGGTAACACGCATGGTGAAGATTATTAGAGTACTGATCCTCGCCTAAGGTATTTGACACTCTTGTCTGTCTGTCTGTCTGTCTGTCTGTACCCTGATTTCCTGTACTTGCTCACACTCTCTGCAACTAGTTTTTCTCCAGCACCTAATGGTTACCTGCCCATACGAATACAGTATTGTACAATTTCCAAAAGAATAAGAAAACTATATGACCACCTATACACCATACAAACTAAAACTTTTTTTTTAAAAAAAGAGCGCGCTGAAGGCTCCTTGGATAAATATACCACCAAGATCAAGACTTACAGGTCAGTTTTGATCACTTAGTGCTGAGATGGTTGGATACTATCCCTTGTTTGAGGGGTGGAGGAAATCTGGCAGGGTTCTGTTTCTGGTTACACTCTGGAACTCTGGTTGGAAAGTGCAAGTGCGGACATTGGGACAATTGCCTGCAGATATTCACTACCTGGATTCACACAAGAATGAGCACCTGGGTAAGTTAACAGAGGTGCGCCACTCTTGAAAAAGTTCAGACAAATTGGATCAAAGAAAGATTTTATGTCGTATACGGTATTTAAGCACATGGGTCATATTTACAAATGAAGACAACAGAAGAAAATAGGAAATGCAAGAGGAGCTTTTTTAAAAAAACTAAACGGATGGTAAGTATTTGGAACAGATTAATGGGTTTCACAAAGGAACTAGATAGGTTCTTGTCAACATATGGGATTCAGGGTTATTAAAAATGCACCAAGTCTGTCTGTACCCTGATTTATTGGACCGAAAGTGTTCTCCTGGCTGAAATGGTTACTATGTTACTGTGAATCACTACCTTCAGGGGAGGAATGAAGACAGGAAAAGAACATTCAGGGAAAAAAATAATTTTTAAACTCCAGTATAGAGTTTTTTGGATCCTCAAAATACAGAAAACATTAATCCCTGATATGATTCTGTGAGCATCACTCATGCTTTTGAATTCTAAATTAGGAAAACAACTGGATAACAAACATTTCTGCTTCTCCTCAGAGACCAACATTGAACATGACCCTGTATGTAGTACCGCAGCAAAAGGTCCAATCGCAAATTCCTATGAATATCCTTTACCATGAAGTTTCCATGTTCAACAAAATGGCCTACAAGCAGTCAGTTCTGAACTCTGCTACCTTTAACAGGAAGAGCACAATGGTTCCAATTTTGAAACTACAAGTACAGCAGTAAATTGTCAACCTCTGTAGAGCTCGATAGCACTCAAAAAGGAAAGAAGAACCACTGCATGAGTCACTGATTTCAGGGGGGATTGGGGGGGGGGGCGTAGGAACAGAAGGAAAGAAAATTCAGAGGAAATATACAATTTTGTTAGAGGGCATGCATCAGATGGATCATTATTAACTGTTGCTATTGTGACATCATAGAGCAACCTGTTTATAGTAATGATATTATTGAGAAACCCAACTTGTTAAACAGCATCTTGAATAATTTTTCTATGCTTACCAAGGCATCAATGAAAAAAAATGCAAAAGCACAATCATTGTTGTAGGGACTTGTCCTGCATACATTACACAACAGTCTTAGCATTCGAAAAGTCATTCATTGTGTGAAACACTTTCAGACATTCTTCCATGATAAGATGCTATAAAATGCAACTATTTTATCTAGTTGATGAAAATGGAACAAGATAGTACAAGAGCTCCAAACTACATGACAGTATATTAGGCAAGACTAAAAATATTTACATGAAATATTTCAAGGTCAACAACAGCTTTCCAAATATTTGTTTTGGAAGCTATTTCTAACTGATCAGCGGTGTACAGTATCCTCTCCCTTCTCTGCCCAATATCCTGGCAATAAACACTGAACTGCCCATTTGTTTATGTGTCAGTCAGAAACCAATCTGCCAGATGGTTCTCCCCAGAAATCATAACGAAATATCATCCTGTATACTGTATTGTTGAAATATACAAACCAAACAACATATGAAACTCCAATTGGCGACAGTAGATTGGAAAATTAGATTAAAAGATATGACGGTAGATAAACAATGGTGAACATTTAAGGAAATAATTCATAATTCTCAACGAATATACATTCCCTTGAGGAATAAAAACTCCACGGGAAAAGTGATCCAACCATGGCTAACTGGAGAAGTTAAGGATGATATTAGATTAAAAGAAGAAGCTTACAATGTTGCCAAAGAGAGTAGTAAGCCTGAGGATTGGGAGGGTTTTAGAAATCAACATTGATAGAGGGGGAAAACTGGATGAGAGTAAACTAGCAAGAAAAATTAAGACAGATTGTAAGAGCATCTACAAGTATTAAAAAGGAAGAGATAAGCAAAAGTAAACGTAGGTCCCTTAGAGACGAGACAGCAGAAATTATAATGGGGAATAAGGAAATGACAGAGGCGTTAAACAAATATTTTGTATCTGTCTTCACAAAAGACATGCCACAAATAATGGGGAACTAAGGGGTTTATGAGAGTGAGGAACTTAAAGTAATTAAGATCAGTGAAGAAAAAATACTGGACAAATTAATGTGACTATAAATCAACAAATCACCTGAACCTGATGGCTTACCTCCTGGGGCTTTAAAAGAGATTGCTGCAGAGATAGTGGATGCTTGGTTTTGATATTCCAGAATTCCCTAGATTCCAAATTCCAGAATGGTTCCCATGGATTGGAAGGTAGCAAATGTAACCCCAATATCCAAGAAAGGAGGGAGCGAGAAAACAGGGAACTATAGGCTAGTTGGCCTGACATCAGTAGTGGAGAAAATGATGGAATCTATTAAGGACTTAACGACAGGGCACTTAGAAAGGCATTCGATAATGTGCTTTACAAGAGGTTGTTACACAAGATTAGGGCTCATGGGATTGGGGGTAATATATTAGAGTGGATTGAGGATTGGTAAACGAACAGAAAACAGAGAGTAGTTATAAATGGGTCATTTTCGGGTTGGCAGGTTGTAACTAGTGGAGTACCGCAAGGATCAGTGCTTGGGCCTCAGCTATTTACAATCTATATTAATGACTTAGATGAGAGGACTGAGTGTAATGTATCCAAGTTTGCTGACAATACAAAGCTAGGTGGGAAAGTAAGCTGTAAGGAGGACGCATAGAGTCTACAAAGGGATATAGACAGGTTAAGTGAGTGGGCGCAAAGGTAGCAGATGAAGTATAGTGTAGGGAAATGTGAAATTATTCACTTTGGTAGGAAGAATAGAAAATCAGAATATTTTTTAAAAAGGTGACAGACTTTTTTTTATTTGTTCATGGGATGCGGGCGTCGCTGGCAAGGCCAGCATTTATTGCCCATCCTTAATTGCCCTTGAGAAGGTGGTGGTGAGCCGCCTTCTTGAACCGCTGCAGTCCATGTGGTGAAGGTTCTCCCACAGTGCTGTTACGTAGGGGGTTCCAGGATTTTGACCCAGCAACGATGTATTTCCAAGTTGGGATGGTGTGTGACTTGGAGGGGAATGTGCAGGTGGTGTTGTTCCCATGTGCCTGCTGCCTTTGTCCTTCTAGGTGGTAGAGGTCGCGGGTTTGGGAGGTGCTGTCGAAGAAACTTTGGTGAGTTGCTGCAGTACATCCTGTGGACGGTACACACTGCAGCCACAGTGCGCCAGTGGTGAAGGGAGTGAATGTTTAGGGTGGTGGAGGGGTGCCATTCAAACGGGCTGCTTTGTCCTGGATGGTGTCGAGCTTCATGAGTGTTGTTGGAGCTGCACCCATCCAGGCAAGTGGAAATTATTCCAACACACCCCGGACTCGTGACTTGTAGATGGTGGAAAGGCTTTGGGGAGTCAAGAGGTGAGTCACTTGCTGCAGAATACCTAGCCCCTGACCTGCTCTTGTAGCCACAGTATTTATGTGGCTGGTCCAGTTAAGTTTCTGGTCAATAATGACCCCTCAGAATGTTGATGGTGGGGGTTTCGGCGAAGAGACATGGCTGAGACTGAGACATGGCTGCAGGATGGTCAGGATTGGGAACTAAATATACCGGGTTATAAGGTCTACAGGACAGACAGGGAAAATGGAAGAGGGGGAGGAGTAGCCTTAATGATTAGAGATGAAATCACTTCAATGATAAAGGAGGATATAACGAGACCTTATGGGTTGAATTGAGAAATAGGAAAGGATCAAAGACTATAGTGGGAGTTGTGTATGGGGCCCCTGGCAGCAGCTCTGAAGTGCTAGATTGAATAAATGCAGAGATTAGACAAGCGTGTAAGAAAGGCATAGTGGTCTTAATGGGGGACTTTAACCTTCACATAGATTGGGAAAAGCAGACGAGCAACTGTCAGAAAGGTAGTGAATTTCTTGAGTGTGTTCGGGATAGTTTTCTACAGCAGTATGTCCTGGAGGCAACAAGGGGGCAAGCCATACTAGATTTAGTAATGAGTAATGAACCAGATTTAGTTAATGGCTTAACTGTACGCGAACATCTATCCAATAGCAATCATAACATGATCGAGTTCAATGCAGTGTTTGAAAGAGAAAAAAGTGAGTCAGCTGCTAAGATTCTAGACTTGGGTAAGGCCGACTTCAAAGGGATGAGACAGAGACTGTCCACAGTAAACTGGGCAAATCTGTTAATGGGTGAAACAACTGATGATCAGTGGGAAATGTTTAAAGAAACATTTAACGTGCTACAGAACCGGTTTATACCCCTGAGGGGCAAGAACTCTACTTGCCAAAAAAAACAGCCATGGACAACTAAAGAGGTAAGGGACAGTGTAAGATATAAGGAAAGGGCATACAAAAAGGCAAAAAATGGCACAGATCCTGGCGAACGGGAAAGATATAAAGATCAACAAAGGGTCACAAAACAGATAGTAAGAGCTACAAAAAGAGAGTATGAAAAGAAACTCGCAAGGGATATCAAAACCAATACGAAGAACTTTTATAGTTATATTAGGAAAAAGAGGGTGGTCAGGAGCAGTGTTGGCCCCTTAAAAACTGAAAGTGGGGATATTGTCATTGACAATGGGGAAATGGCGGACATGTTGAACGATTACTTTGCGTCAGTATTTACAGTAGAAAAAGAGGATAGCATGCCGGAAATCCCAAGAAAAGTAATATTGAATCGGGGACAGGGACTCGATAAAATTAATATAAGTAAAGCAACAGTAATGAAGAAAATAATAGCACTAAAGAGTGACAAATCCCCAGGACCAGATGGTTTCCATCCCAGGGTTTTAAAGGAAGTAGGTGAGCACATTGCAGATGCCCTAACTTTCAAAGTTCTCTAGATTCAGGAACTGTCCCTCGAGATTGGAAAATTGCACATGTCACTCTGCTTTTTAAGAAAGGAGAGGGAAACCAGGGAATTATAGACCAGTCAGCCCAACATCTGTTGTGGGGAAAATGCTGGAGTTTATAATTAAGGATAGGGTGACTGATCACCTCGAGAATTTTCAGTTAATCAAAGAGAGCCAGCATGGATTTGTGAAAGGTAGGTCGTGCCTGACAAACCTAATTGAATTCTTTGAAGAGGTGACTAAAGTAGTGGTCAGGGGAATGTCAATGGATGTTATTTATATGGACTTCCAGAAGGCATTTGATAAGGTCCCACATAAGAGACTGTTAGCTAAGATAGAAGCCAATAGATTTCCAACAACCATTTACAATGCCTTGAGTTTTAAATCTAAAAAAAAGTTGATGGAGTATGATTTATATCTCCTAAGTTGTGGTCCCAATATTAGAAAGATTAGAAACAGTAAATCCTGAGAAAACCAGTGACATAGATTTTCATGTCCAATGAGATGAATAAAGTAATTTGTTCCCTCTCCTTCCCCAATCCCATGCTTCAGCAAATTTATCCAGTTAATCGCTGAGGCACACCTGACCAGGAAGGTACCAGTTTCAATCTGTTCTGCGTTAAGTGACATCAGCTGGGGCACTGGTATGGTGCAAATTGGCTTCAATGACCTGGGTAGGGAGTGATCATTGCTGAATTGCATATGTGGACATCGTGCAAGTGAATGATCAGGTTCAGTTACGATCCCCACTATGACCGATCAGCCTGCCTACATTCACTGTTGAGGCTCACACATGAATAATAGTCATTTCGGCAAGGAATCAAACGGTATCCATGGAAACCATATCCCAAACACTTGACACCTTAAGGAAAGGGAGAAAACTAGCACAGGAAAGCAAACTCTTTTCTTCAACACAGGCTCAGAAAAGCTCAGAAAAGGCTGCATTTTCCTATGTGATGCTCTTTTCATGACAGGGAAGCAGCTCAAACTCCACTTCACTGCTTCCTTCTCGTTCATTTGCTACATGCCCATATATAGTACATTATAATGTCTAACCATATCCATTTTGTACCATCGGCAATGTCACTCATTATGCTGCATTGTATTATGTTGCTGTCGTACTGTGCAGCATTGTATCCAAGTGCAGAAAAAAGTTTTTTTTAAACCAGTGATTTATTTTCAAGACTTGCTTCACTGTAATTACATTATAACACACTCTCTAATTCTCTAAAAGCTAATCAGTTAGCAATACTCACCTCAACTATCAAGCTACAGAACAGAAATTACAAAATCATAATTCATTGTATCTAGTTCTATTATAACAATACCTGAAGCTGCTTCGATCTAAGCCCCTCCTGTGCCAACTGGAATAAATGGGTCACTCCAGAATACAACAGCCAATAGTGAAATAAACTCTAGCAGTATCAGATACGTACAACCACAGAAACAGTGCTATACCACCAAAGATCAGTGTACTGATTTACATGGAGATTATACGCATTTATACATATACATTTCATTACATTAAACCTGAAGATTTACACTTGACACAGAGTAAAATAGTATCAGACTTATATTAGTACAAGGTCTCCAGTATAAACAGGGCGTATGATTTTTAAACCAGTTTCTGAGTGAAGCATCTTAGCAAAGCTTAGTGTTTACAATTCCTGTTAAACTAAAAGCTGCTCATAACAACCTCATCATACAACAAAGCAAAAACACAGACATAGTTGTTGTGCTTAATCACTACAGTGATGGTACTGACACAAAGCAAAAATCAACCTCTCTTTGTGAGACCAAGGTTACACCAAAGCTCAGGCAATTTCTTGTGGAAGAATTTTAAAAATGATCAGAATTCATCTATGAAAACAGTAAGATTACCTCTTCTGATTTGTCCTGCTTCGTATGTTGCTAATGGGCAGTGACTGCACAGTTTGCAGTCAAATGAATAAATGTTTCATACCATTACCAGGATACTAAAATAGATATAAGCAGATAATTTTAAAGAGGATTCAGCCATCATTTGCTCTTGCAATAGCTTGCCCCTATGGAGCTTATATATTCTAAAACTGTGGTGCAGAACATGTGCTGCAGAACAACAACCATTTGATTTTAATACATTATCAGTAATAAAAGTGATTTATTAATACACCTTTAACAATCATTACTGCCCAAGGCAAAGTTTATTCTGCAAGTGTGTTGTATTCTTGCCATGACTGGGATCTGATTTAAATTGTTGCATTCATATCCAAACCCTGCACTGTTATTTTACAGGAGAAAAACCTAAAGATATTCAGATAATACCTTTACGTCAATCTATTAAGACAAAAACTGCGTTTTAAAAAAATTTGAACCAATGTTGCTATCATTATCATATGATCTAACTACCAATGTTTCAATTTAATCAAACAACAATGGGAATTTTTTTTTAACCCTGATGTTATTTGCTTAGATGTAATTTGCTGAATATATGCACTGGCATTTCAACCTCCAGTAAGTTTGACTGAAAATAGTTTTAAAATTCCCCAACAGCTGCATCTTTCTTAAAGATCTCACCTTGATCTCACTAACCCCCAACATAATCTTTCTTCCTTTCCCGCCCATCCCTACCAGTTCAGTCTTGCGAGCATCATACTTTGTTTGAACATCAAACGGTTCCTGTTAGACGCTGTCACAGCATCTGTTTTTTAAAACTTTCAGTTAATGTACAATTAATACATTCACAACCTTTACACTTATAAAAAGGACCAGTGCTCCATTTATCACCATAATACAATTCACCAATGATGCAATCATATAGCTCCTTTGGCGCTATGTTATTATTGAAAGCCATGATGTGGAGATGCCGGTGATGGACTGGGGTTGACAATTGTAAACAATTTTACAACACCAAGTTATAGTCCAGCAATTTTATTTTAAATTCACAAGCTTTCGGAGGCTTCCCCCTTCCTCCCCCTTTCACATTGTTCACCTGAGGAAGGGGGAAGCCTCCGAAAGCTTGTGAATTTAAAATAAAATTGCTGGACTATAACTTGGTGTTGTAAAATTGTTTACAATTATTGAAAGCATTTAATGACCAACAGATTTCCTGGACTTTTTCCTTTATCAATGCATTTGGGCTGCAGCTTCAAATATCCAGACGTATTCAAAATATGTAGGCACTGTAATAGAAGCGTCACTATCACCCTTGTTTTTCTTTAAGTTAGCATTATTCAGTGCAGAAATAGAATAATTACTACACATTTTGTTTACCAGCGAGAGGTGAGCGCAGTGCAAACGGAGAGTCTAGAGAGCGGGAAGAGAGTCCGAGAGGCAAACGCAGTGTAAATCTAAGGCAAGTCATGGCAACAGAGCTCGCACCCGTGACATGCTCCTCCTGCACTATGTGGGAAGTCATGGACACTACAGGTGTCCCTGGCGACCATGTGTGCAGGAAGTGTGTCCAGCTGCAGCTACTGGCTAACCGCATTTCGGAGCTGGAGCTACGGGTGGATTCACTGTGGAGCATCCGCGATGCTGAGATTATCGTGGATAGCACGTTCAGTGAGGTGGTCACACCGCAGGTAAAGATTCCGCCGGCAGAAAAGAAATGGGTGACCGCTAGGCAGAGTAAAAGGACTAGGCAGGTAGAGCAGGAGTCCCCTGGGGCCATCTCCCTCTCAAACAGATATATCGCTTTGGATACTGTTGGGGGAGATGGCTTATCGGGGAAAGCAGCAAGGGCCAAGTTCGTGGCACCACGGGTGGCTTTGCTGCACAGGAGGGGAGGAATAAGAGTGGCAGGGCTATATTGATAGGGGATTCAATTGTAAGGGGAACAGATAGGCGTTTCTGCAGCCGCAAACGTGACTCCAGGATGGTATGTTGCCTCCCTGGTGCTAAGGTCAAGGATGTCACGGAGCGGCTGCAGGGCATTCTGGAGGGGGAGCGTGAACAGCCAGTAGTCATGGTCCATATCAGTACCAATGACATAGGTAAAAAAAGGGATGAGGTCCTGCAAGGTGAATTTAAGGAGTTAGGAGATAAATTAAAAAGCAGGACTTCAAAGGTAGTGATCTCAGGATTACTACCAGTGCCACGTGCTAGTGAGTATAGGAACAGGAGAATAGACCTGATGAATGCGTGGCTGCAGGGATGGTGTAGGAGGGAGGGATTTAGTTTCCTGGGACATTCTGGGGAAGGTGGGACGGGTTACATCCGAGCAGGACTGGGACCGATGTCCTCACGGGGGTGTTTGCTAGTGCTATTGGGGAAGGTTTAAACTAGAATGGCAGGGGGATAGGAACCTGAGCAGGGAGACAGAGGAGGGGGAAACAAGGATAGAAATAAAAGACAGAAAGGGAAAAAGCAATAGTGGAAGGCAGAGAAAACAAGGGCGAAAAACAAATAGGGCCATAGCGCAAAATAAAAATAAAATGACTAGTAATCTTAAAACGACAAGTCTAAAGGCATTGTGTCTTAATGTGCGGAGCATTCGCAATTAACAGCGCAGATAGATATTAACGATTATGACATAGTTGCGATTACGGAGACATGGCTGCAGGGTGACCAAGGATGGGAACTGAACATCCAGGGCTATTCAATATTTAGGAAGGACAGGCAAAAAGGGAAAGGAGGTGGGGTAGCATTGTTAGTAAAGGGGGAAATCAATGCAATAGTGACGAAGGATACTGGCTCGGAAAATCACGATGTGGAATCTGTGTGGGTGGAGCTAAGAAACACCAAGGGGCAGAAAACATTGGTGGGGGTTGTCTATAGGTCCCCAAACAGTAGTGGAGATGGTAGGAGAGGGCATTAAACAGGAAATTAGAACGTGCACAAGAAGGGTACAACTAAAATCATGGGTGTCTTTAACCTACATATAGATTGGTCAAACCAAATTAGCAATAATACAGTGGGGGAGGAATTCCTGTAGTGTGTACGTGATGGTTTTCTAGACCAATACATTGAGGAACCAACTAGAGAACAGGCGATCCTAGACTGGGTACTGTGCAATGAGAAAGGATTAATTAACAATCTTGTTGTGCGGGGTCCCTTAGGGAACAGCAACCATAACATGATAGAATTCCTCATTAAGATGGAGAGTGAAGCACTTGAATCCGAAACTGGGATCCTGAATCTAAATAAAGGAAATTGCGAAACTATGAGGTGCGAGTTGGATGATAGATTGGGGAACTTTATTAAAAGGGATGACGGTGGATTGGCAATGGCTAATATTTAAAGAACGTGTGCAGGAATTACAACAATTATGCATTCCTGTCTGGCGCAAAAATAAAACAGGAAAGGTAGCTCAGCCGTGGCTTACAAAAGAAATTAGGGACAGTATTAGATCCAAAGAGGAGACATATAAAATTGCCAGAAAAAGCGGCAAGCCTGAGGATTGGGAGCAGTTCAAAATTCAGCTAAGGAGGACAAAGAGATTGATTAAGAGGGAGAAAATAGAGTATGAGAGTAAACTAGCAGGGAACATAAAAACTGACTGTAAAAGCTTCTATAAATATGTCAACAGAAAAAGATTAGTGAAGACAAATGTAGGTCCCTTACAGTCAGAAATGGGGGAAACTATAATGGGGAACAAAGAAATGGCAGAACAATTAAACACATACTTTGGTTCTGCCTTCACAAAGAGGACACAAATAACCTCCTGGAAATGTTAGGGAACTAAGGGTCTAGTGAGAGGGAGGAACTGAAGGAAATCAGTATTAGTAAAAAAAAGTGTTAGGGAAATTAATGGGGCTAAAGGCTGACAAATCCACAGGGCCTGATAATCTACTTCCCAGAGTACTAAAGGAAGTGGCCCTGGAAATAGTGGATGCATTGGTGATCATCTTCCAAAATTCTATAGACTCTGGAACAGTTCCTACAGATTGGAGGGTGGCAAATGTAACCCCACTATTGAAAAAAGGAGGGAGAGAAAAAACAGGGAATTACAGACCAGTTAGTCTAACATCAGTCGTGGGGAAAATGCTGGAGTCTATTATAAAAGATGTGATAACAGAACACTTGGAGGGCATTAATGGGATTGGACAAAGTCAGCATGGGTTTATGAAAGGGAAATCATGCTTAACAAATCTACTGGAGTTTTTTGAGGAGGTAACTAGTAGAATAGGTAGAGGAGAACCAGTGGATGTGGTGTACTTGGATTTTCAGAAGGCTTTTGATAAGGTCCCACACAAGAGGTTAGTGGATTGGGGGGAATATACTGGCATGGATTGAGAATTAGTTGACAGACAGTAGGAATAAATGGGTCTTTTTCCGGGTGGCAGGCAGTGACTAGTGAGGTACCGCAGGGATCAGTGCTTGGGCCCCAGCTATTCACAATATATATCAATGATTTGGATGAGGGAACTAAATGTAACATTTCCAAGTTTGCAGACGACACAAAGCTGGGGTGGAATATGAGCTGTGAGGGAGGATGCAAAGAGGCTCCAATGTGATTTAGACAAGTTGGGTGAGTGGGCAAGAACATGGCAGATGAGGTATAACGTGGATAAATGTGAGGTTTTCCACTTTGGTTGTAAAAACAGAAAGGCAGATTATTATCTGAATGGTGATAGATTGGGAAAAGAAGAGGTTCAACGAGACCTGGGTGTCCTTGTACACCAGTCGCTGAAAGCGAGCGTTCAGGTGCAGCAGGCAGTTAGGAAGGTGAATGGTATGTTGGCGTTCATTGCAAGAGGATTTGAGTACAGGAGCAGGGATGTCTTACTGCAGTTATACAGAGCCTTGGTGAGACCACATCTGGAGTACTGTGTGCAGTTTTGGTCTCCTTATCTGAGGAAGGATGTCCTTGCCATGGAGGGAGTGCAACGAAGGTTTACCAGACTGATTCCTGGGATGGCAGGACTGATGTATGAGGAGAGATTGGGTCGACTAGGCCTATATTCATTAGACTTTAGAAGAATGAGAGGTGATCTCATCAAAACATATAAAATTCTAACAGGACTAGACAGACTAGATGCAGGGAGGATGTTCCCGATGGTTGGGGAGTCCAGAACCAGGGGTCACAGTCTCAGGATACGGGGTATGCCATTTAGAACCAAGATGAGGAGAAATTTCTTCACTCAGAGGGTGGTGAACCTGTGGAATTCTCTACCACAGAAGGCAGTGGAGGTCAAGTCATTAGATGTATTCAAGAAGAAGATAGATAGATTTCTTAATGCTAAAGGGATCAAGGGATAGGAGGAAAAAGCGGGAACAGGGTACTGAGTTAGATGGTCAGCCATGATCATTTTGAATGGCGGAGCAGGCCCGAAGGGCCGAATGGCCTACTCTTGCTCCTATTTTCTATGTTTCTATGGTTGTACCATGTCAATTTCCTCAGGAAATGTTAAGCATGATTGCTAAATCATCTCAAAGACATTTATAAATCCATTAGTGCCCGTTTATCACATTTATTACTCTAGAAAGAGAAACTAATATTTTTTTTAAAATGTTTCACTGAATTTTCAATCCAATTTCTTCCCTTTTCTCCCCAAAAATGGCGAGGTACAGTTTCATTGGCATTAACTGTCCTCTACAGCCTCAATCAAGTGACCATTCATGTGTGAATCTAGACAGTAAACATTTGGCAAGTTATTTGACCATGGAGCATATCACAGCTGAGCCTAGTCATGTCCTCACCCAACATCAACACACATACCCCTTCCAGTAGGAATAGCCGAATAGTGATCAGAAGTCGAAACATTTCCCTACCCCGGGGTCAGTGATGCCAATTAGGACACTCCTACTGTCACTCTGGCTGCAATCAGCTGACTCAGCGCAGACCAAGGACCGAACCTGAAGCCTATAAAATGTTTCGATAAAACTGTTTGGCTCAGTACTACTTCAGTTACCCACTAAGCATCAGGGACTCTCAATACATTGTGAAAGATCACATTTTAATCAGTTCAGTGTTTCCTGTTCTAGTTTATTCAGATATCTTTTCAACAAGTACAAATGTTCACCTTAATCTCGATAAACTGAGGTCAGGTTTTAAAACAACATGAGTGAAGTTAGGAAACACTTCTCCACGCAAAGGGTGGTAGAAGTTTGGAACTCTCTTCCGCAAATGGCAGTTGATGCTAGCTCAATTGTTAATTTTAAATCGGAGATTGATAGATCTTTATTAACCAAGGTATTAAGGGATATGGGACTACGGCAGGTATATGGAGTTAGGTCACAGATCAGCCATGATCTCACTGAATGGTGGAACAGGATTGAGGAGCTAAATGGCCTACTCCTGTTCCTATGTTCCCTCCAGCCAGACTAAACTAAGTAAACATGCATCAGTGGACTTCAAACTTTGTGGTGACTGTTCTACGTAGCAGCTGAAATACAGTGGATAAAGTCCATCCGGGAGTGGTGTTCCTTTATAAATAACATAAATATAAATACATACATATATATATATAGATATACACACGTATATATGATGACTTAGCCTCCATTAAGTGTTTTATCTTGTATATCATGGGCTGTATTGTCCAGAGTTGGACAAGACTAAAAACTAGGATCGATGAACTGAATAGCTCACCATCCATTAGTCTTGTGTACAACATACGGCTGGAATATGCAACACCACGTTCCAAACAACGTCTTTTATTGCTTGACAGAATATAAAAGCATATCCAGCATGTAATTAACACTGATGCAAGTACAGCTTGTACATGTATCAGATTCAACAATGATACCTGCTTCAGAGTTTCTCTGCTGTAATCCAACTCAATTCTGCACCAAAGTTGGTCCAGGCATTAGATCCTGGAAGAATGTAGCACCTGAGTCAATCAGAACACATAAGTTGTTTGCAGTCTGGTTCAGTTTGAGCTACGGGCTAGGATGGGAATGGAGTTGATAGTAAGGAAATTGAATTTTTGGTCGCAGCCAATGGCTTCAGTCTTCCCGGCACTTAACTGTAAGAAACTCTGGCTCATCGATGACAAGGTCAGACAAGTAGTCCAACAGCAGAGATGGTGTAGAGCATAATGCACGTGGAAGCTGACCCTGTGTCTATAACAGCTTTATCGGGGTGCATGATGTAAATGAGGAGGAGGAGGGGGGACCAATATCAGATCATTGGAGAACTCCAGAGGTGACTGTGTGGTAGCTGGAGGAGAAGCTATTGCTGAAAATGCACTGATTGCATTGGGACAAGGAGGAATGAACTGATGCACGGGCAGTTTACACTGAAGACTGACTATGTCAGGCATTATAATAAGGTTAAGGAGGGATTAAGCACCATGGTCACAGTTATAGAGAATACCAGTGGAAGTTTAACCATGGACTGGGAAAATAGATTAAAGGATAAGACGGTACATGAGCAGTGGTGTTCATTTAGGGAGTTATTTTACAACTTTCAAAATAAATATATTCCACTGAGGAAAAAAGGGTGTAAAAGAAATGACAGCCATCCGTGGCTAAGTAAAGAAATCAAGGATAGTATCCGACTAAAAACAAGGACATATAAGGTAGCCAAACTTAGTGGGAGGATAGAAGATTGGGAATTCTTCAAAAGACAGCAAAAAGTAACTAAAGGATTGATTAAGAAAGGGAAGTTAGATTATGAAAAGAAATTAGCAAAAAATATAAAAACAGATAGCAAGAGTTTCTATAGTTATATAAAAAGAAAAAGGGTGGCTAAGGCAAACGTAGGTCCCTTAGAGGATGAGACCGGGAAATTAATGGTGGGAAACATGGAGATGGCAAAAATGCTGAACAAATATTTTGTTTCAGTCTTTACAGTAGAGGACACTAAGAATATCCCAACACTGGACAAACAGGGGGCTCTAGGGGGGGGAGGAGCTAAATACGATTAAAATCACTCAGGAGATGGTACTCAGTAAAATAATGGGACTCAAGGCGGATAAATCCCCTGGACCTGATGGCTTCCATCCTAGGGTCTTGAGGGAAGTGGCAGTAGGGATTGTGGATGCTTTGGTGATAGTTTTCCAAAATTCCCTGGACTCAGGAGAGGTCCCGGCAGATTGGAAAACTGCTAATGTAACACCGTTATTTAAAAAGGGTAGTAGGCAGAAGGCTAGAAATTATAGGCCAGTTAGCTTAACATCTGTGGTGGGTAAAATTTTGGAGTCTATTATTAAGGAGACAGTAACGGAACATTTAGATAAGCATAATTTAATAGGACAAAGTCAGCATGGCTTTATGAAGGGGAAGTCATGTCTGACAAATTTGCTTGAGTTCTTTGAGGATATAACGTATAGGGTGGATAAAGGGGAACCAGTGGACATAGTGTATTTAGACTTCCAGAAGGCATTCGACAAGGTGCCACATAAAAGATTATTACTTAAGATAAAAAATCACTGGATTGGGGGTAATATTCTGGCATGGGTGGAGGATTGGTTATCGAACAGGAAGCAGAGAGTTGGGATAAATGGTTCATTTTCGGACTGGCAACCAGTAACCAGTGGTGTTCCACAGGGGTCGGTGCTGGGTCCCCAACTCTTTACAATCTATATTAACGATTTGGAGGAGGGGACCGAGTGCAACATATCAAAATTTGCAGATGATACAAAGATGGGAGGGAAAGTAGAGAGTGAGGAGGACATAAAAAACCTGCAAGGGGATATAGACAGGCTGGGTGAGTGGGCGGAGATTTGGCAGATGCAATATAATATTGGAAAATGTGAGGTTATGCACTTTGGCAGGAAAAATCAGAGAGCAAGTTATTATCTTAATGGCGAGAGACTGGAAAGTACTGCAGTACAAAGGGATCTGGGGGTCCTAGTGCAAGAAAATCAAAAAGTTGGTATGCAGGTGCAGCAGGTGATCAAGAAAGCCAACGGAATGTTGGCTTTTATTGCTAGGGGGATAGAATATAAAAACAGGGAGGTATTGCTGCAGTTATATAGGGTATTGGTGAGACCGCACCTGGAATACTGCATACAGTTTTGGTCTCCATACTTAAGAAAAGACATACTTGCTCTCGAGGCAGTACAAAGAAGGTTCACTCAGTTAATCCCGGGGATGAGGGGGCGGACATATGAGGAGAGGTTGAGTAGATTGGGACTCTACTCATTGGAGTTCAGAAGAATGAGAGGCGATCTTATTGAAACATATAAGATTGTGAAGGGGCTTGATCGGGTGGATGCAGTAAGGATGTTCCCAAAGATGGGTGAAACTAGAACTAGGGGGCATAATCTTAGAATAAGGGGCTGCTCTTTCAAAACTGAGATGAGGAGAAACTTCTTCACTCAGAGGGTGGTAGGTCTGTGGAATTTGCTGCCCCAGGAAGCTGTGGAAGCTACATCATTAGATAAATTTAAAACAGAAATAGACAGTTTTCTAGAAGTAAAGGGAATTAGGGGTTATGGGGAGCGGGCAGGAAATTGGACATGAAGCTGAGTTCGGATCGGTCAATGCCCTGTGGGTGGAGCAGAGGGCCCAGGGGCTGTGTGGCCGGGTCCTGCTCCTACTTCTTGTGTTCTTTAGATTTGTGGTTGGGATCAGATCAGCCATGATCTTATTGAATGGCGGAGCAGGCTCGAGGGGCCGATTGGCCTACTCCTGCTCCAATTTCTTATGTTCTTATGTTAAGTCTCGGTGCAGAGTGAAAACTAGACTAAAGGGATTCAAGTTGTGGGAGAGGCGAACACAACTGAGAGGCAAGGACACATTCAATGGCCCTGGGCAAGGAGAGGTTAGAGACTGGACAGTAGATGGAGAGGATAGACCAATCCTTTCTGAGGAAGGAAGAGATGAAAGACAGTTTTGAAAGGAAGGGGGTCTGAATAGAAACAGGCATTAACAATGTCAGTGATCACTGAAATCAGAAATTATAGTTGGGTGGGAGGAACTCAGGGGTCCAGGAGGTGAGTCACATAGAAGAGATGAGCTTGGAATGGAAAGGATGAAGGAAGGGGTTTCAGAAGGCAGTTTGTCACAGAGAATAAGAGATGTGGATTGCTCTTGCACCGCAAGATGATCCTGGAGTAATAGAAGAATTTGATTGTGGACAGGGAAGTACAATAACGTTTGACGTAGTCCGACCAAATTTGGCAGTGGACAATAAGACCAGTCACGTGTTCGGTGCACTCAAGCCTGCAATCCTCAGACTTAAGGCAGCTGGACCAGGTGAATGACGGGGATGGCAAATGGTGAATGATTTGGTGGAGTTAAGGGCAGAGGCAGAAGTGAAGGAGCTATTTAGCACTGCAGTGGTGACATGACAAATTGAGGGTCAGAGGAGTAGCTGAGAGTTAGAGAGTAAACTGAAGAGGGAACTGGGTGGGGGGGGGAATTCAAGGATGAAGGGAAGGGTAGTGAGTGTGGAGGTAGGGGGTTGTGTGGTAAAAGATGCAATGGTTACTGCCCCATCTAATGCCTATGACAAAGCAATCCATGCTCCAGCAACTCTGTACTCTTAACTGTGACTTAACCGTTACCTTGTACAAATTCATCATTATTTCTTTACTTTTGCACTCTAAAACCCTACTCATAAAACCCAAACCAAAATGCCACTGGCCTATTTATGATTTAATCTACCTGCAGGGAATCATGTATTTGAACCCCTAGGTCTCTATTCATCCACACTGTTCACTGAATATAAACTGTACTTCACATCCTTGTTGTTCCTCCCAATATGTATTATCCACACTAATCCACATTAAATAACATCTACTACTGGTCTGCCCATTCTGCTAACCTGTCTATTTTCTCCTGTCTTTTATAGTCCTCCTCATTGTTTGCTAATTTTTGCATCATAGCAAATTTCAATACCATGCTCCTCACGTCTAAGTCCAAAGCATCGATATATTCCAACACAAAAAAAGTAAATCCAGCACTGATCCCTGGGATACACCACTTCCAACCTTTCTCCAATCCTAGCAACATTCATTAATCCTATCTCTGTTGCCTGTCCATCAACCCACTGTCTATCCACGCTTCTACAATCCATCCTGCAGTATAAATAGGGTAGATTCATTGCATTGGGACACGATTAACAGAACTACTTCCATTTGAAGCAGTTGTGTATAATATACATTTATACCATATACCTGAATTTTTTTGTAACAAGCCTCTCGTGAGACACCTTATTGAACTTCTTTTGAAAATCCATATATACCACATCTACTGCATTCCCTTTATCTATTCAATCAGTCACTTCTTCAAAACATTCCAATTTGTCAAACACAACTTGCCCAATAAATCCATGCTGCCTGTTCTTAATTAATGATGGTTTTAACATTGCTGACTCATACAGATTTGTCTCCAGTGCTATGGAATCCGCCACAGTATAAATAGGACAGGTTCCATTGCACTGGGACTAAAGACAAACAGAACTACTTCTATTTCAAGCAGTTGTGTCTAATATAAACTCATAAAAATGTGTACAGCTACCATGAGGCACAATCATCAACATATAGTTGCACTTAACATATTTCTTTTCATCATTTTTTTTTTAAAAAGTGGATATAAGCAAAATACAATAGAAAGCATCCAAGAAGTTCAATTTCTATTCCATTTGTGGCATTGACCACAATACACCCACAACTCTTGTCATTCAAAAGTAGGATATACAAACAGCACTTCAAGACTTTCTAAAGTATCACCTGCTTTACGCAAAATATATCTTTTGTCTTCCCCAACCTATTTATTTATTCATTTTCGGGGTGTGGGCATCACTGGCAAGGCCGGCATTTATGGCTCATCCCTTGCTGCTCTGAGAAGGTGGTGGTAGGCTCTCTTCATGATACAACCAAGCGGCTTGCTAGGCCACTTCAGAGAGTTGTTAAGAGTTAACCACGTTGGTGTGAGACTGGAGTCACAAATAGGCCAGACTGAGTAAGGACGGAAAGTTTTCTTGCTTGAAGGACATTAGTGAACCAATTGGGTTTTTAATCCGACAGCTTCATTATCACTTTTACTGGTACCAACTTCCTATTTCCAGATTTTATTGAAAAACTGAAATCAAATTCACAAACTGCCATGGTGGGATTTGAAGTTATGTTCTTTGAATTATTAGTCCAGGCCTCTGGATTACTAGTCCAATAACATAACCACTACACTACCGTTCCTTTATCAATGAAACATTCAGCTAAACTTTTATCCTAAAATGGACAGAATTCCAATGATAAAAAAAATACACAACAGATAAGGCCAGCCTCCAGTTAGCTTTACTTTTGCTGAGTGCTTTGCAACCCAGAGAAATAGTGTGCTCCATTTATGATAACTCTGGTTCATCTTGGTCAAAAATTTCAGTTAGTTTATTTAAAAAGTTAAGATTGTATAAGTGAGCAGGTATTTTTAGTTAAAGTACTCCGTGCTTTCTTTCTCCTAAAACATCCAAGTGTCTTCAAGATTGCCTCTCTGCAAATTAGATTGTGCATATTTAATTCATTAACGGGACTTCGTGGACACAATCTGTAAATTTAATAACAGTTCCTATCAATAGTTCCAACACTTTCTATAGTTGATTTATTGATCTTGATATAGGGTTTTTTACTCCATTATATAAAACACAGACTTATCTTTAGTTCCACCCAACCCCCACCAAACCAAACAGGACTTGTATTCAGATACTCTAATCATGCTATAGCAGCAATGACAGAGTTTTTAAATGATAGATGGGAGAAGCATGTACACACTGATAAGGAAGAGAAAAAAATAGGGCTGGGGAACCTTAACTTCTACTACAAGTCGAAGAAAAAAATGGCTATAGCAATGCTGTGATGCAATTTTGTCTGGTTAAAGCATATGTTAATAGCACCAAGATGTGGCACTACAACGTGGAGAAATGTGGGCTTCATCTCTCATCTCACTGTGCCCAATTGTAGCTATAATGCTGCAAAGAGCTTATGAGCAGGTTAGGGATCTCTTTATAGTGGAAGAGAAAGTTAAATGAGGAATTTCCATTGGGCCACTTAAGCACTTCCTGGCATCCAGCCAAGCAAGTTTTGTCAGGAAGGCAGTTTCATCCACCCCATCTTCTCAGAACAAAGCTGTAATTTTCAGTTTTATTACAATCTATTTTGACTTGTTAAAACTCATGTAAATTAAACTAAGAAATTAATTTAAACATGGTTTAAAAAAAAGTCCTACTTGCCAAACACCAAACAGTACAGGTTATGGACAAAGCTACTTTCCCTTCTGTAGTATTCAAAACATCGGAGAGTGGTTGCTGCATTTCCTCTTATTTTCCAACAACTTCAATACAGCAGGTATGCATAATTAAAGCAAGAATGTCCAAAAATCTGAAGTAATAGTTCTGATGAAACAACAACAACTTGCATTTATACAGTGCCTTTAACGTAATAAAATGTCCCAAGGCATTCACAGGAGCGTTATTGAACAAAATTTGACACTGAGCCACATAAGGAGATATTACAACACGTGACCAAAAGCTTGGTCAAAGAGGTAGGTTTTAAGGAGCACCTTAAAAGGAGGGGAGAGAGAGAGAGAGAGGGAGAGAGAGAGAGAGAGAGAGAGATATGGAGCACGGCCGCCAATGGTAGAGCAATGAAAATCAGGGACATGCAAGAGGCCAGAATTTAAAGAGCGCAGAGGTCTCGGGGGGGGGGGGGGGGGCGGGGGCGGCGTTGTAGGGATGGCGGAGGTTACAAAGATAGGGAGGAGCAAGGCCATGGAGGGATTTGAAAACAAGGATGAGAATTTTAAAATCAAGGAGTTGCCGGACTGGGAGCCAATGTAGGTCAATGAGCACAGGGGTAATGGAACGATAACTCGGTTTCTCTCTCCACGGATGCTACCTAACTTGCTGAGTGTTTTCTAGCATTTTCTGTTTTTTCAACAATCAAATGATTCTTCAGTGGTATATGCACACCAGGCAAATTCTTTTTTCTATCTTAGTTATTACTTAAAGCTTTGCCATGGGCACTTTGTGCAAGTTTGGACAGCTTTCCTTTACTCGGTGGAGTAACATGAAAATAACACAGCCTCCTTTGATGTCGTAATTTTGTCTGCATTCAACAAATCACATTCATGCGGTAATTCATTTAGATTTAGAAGCAGACTTCAAAACTAAGATTGCAGAACCACAAACATTAGGATGAGCAGCTGACTAAGTACTATTACAAGCCTGTCAACATCGTAGGAATGTTGAATGTACCGTACACATTTCAAAGCAAATACAAAAAGATCATTTTTGAAGACTATTCAAGCTCCCCAATAGGTCAAGATTGCTCCTCACAGTGTGTTACTGAGCCATACACATCAACAAAGCCCAGGTTTAACCCCATCTACCTCGATAGACTATGTTGAGTTATTCACATCACTGGCCCTAGGCTAGGGAAGAAGAGAAAAAAGCAAGGTTTCTCACTCCCATTGACCATTGCTACAAAGTGCGTGTGTGTATCTCCAGAACAGAATTAGTCTCAGCTGTAAGGCCTCCGTGTTGAATAGCCTGCTGACAGTCACACAAGGGCCAATTATTAGAAAACTACTAGGGGAGAGAAAAAAAAGAGAAAATTAAAAACTATACCAGTACTGGTTTAGTAAACTGAGCTTTGAGACACAGCATGAGTGAGCACACATAGCCATTTTGTATTAAATAAAAAAGAAAAACACTCCAATATTCTGCCAACAATGCCTTGTGATTCCACTTGAAATAACTATTGTACATATTAATCAAATGAAAAAGTTCATAAATACTAAAATTGCTGAAGTGACTGATTCAACAGCTAACACTGATAAAGGTTGAACTAAGAAATTTGATATTTTCTGCTATTTTAATTACAAAGTATAAGATTTGTTCATCATTAACTAAAGAGGTAGTTTCAAATTTTCCTGTGTGGGGTCCTCTTCCCAAATAGACCCCTGATGCCAACTTTTAAAAGACACCACCATCGTTGCAGACAATGTCTCTTTATCAACTTACATTTCTATATCACCTTTGACATAGAAAATCACCCAAAGTACTTTATTGGGGCATGAGAAGAAGACTGAGGCAAAGACGGAGAGATTAAAAGGAGCGACCAAAAGATATGGATAAAGAGTGAGTTTTAAAGAGGCCGGAGTCAGAGGAATGGAGAGTTTGGAGCGGGAAGGGGGGTTTGTAGGGCTGGAAAAGCTTACACTGATAGCGAGGGCTGATGTCATGGAGGGACTCAAACATAAGGATAAGAATTTTAAATCTGAGGCGTTAAAGAACCGTGAGGCAATGTAGGAGAGCGAGGACAAGGGTGATGGATAAACGGGACTTGAGTGGGGTGGGATAGGATAGGATATGGGCAGCAGAGTTGTATGGTAATGGAAATTACTTGATAAGAAATTGACAAATATACAAATTGAACAAAAGACAGACAGAAATCCGATTATCTCATAGACCCCTAAAGTCCAAAGATTTCAGTTTGAGAACCTATGGACTAGTTTTGAAACAGTACAGGACTTATGGAAATAAAATTTCAAAAGACATTTCCTCCTTACTGCCGTTTTCCAGAAGTCACCAGTTCATATGAGGGTTTAGTTTCATGATGGTTGATGGTCTTTAAGCTCCTAATATTCAAGTGTAAGTCTCAGTTGTGAGCAGCAGGCTATTTAAACATCTTCTCTCACACAACTGAGCCCATCCTGTTGTTAATGTCCGCACTTCCACCACATCTTTCTAGAAGGCAATCAGGAATGGGAATCTTAACCAAGTTTTCCTCTTCCTAGTCTGGAAAACCTGAGATATATTGTGGTACCCTAGCTGTGACTTGCTAACTCAGCATGAACCAGCAATTAAACTTGGGAACTTCCTAGTCTGTAAGGCTGTGTGACACCACTCCTCCATTTGAGTAACTAAACATTCATACTTTACCTTATACACAGATGCATCTGTCCATGACTGTACTGATAGGAGTGACCACCACACAGTCCTTGTGGAGACAAGTCCTGTCTTCACACTGACGACACCGTCCATCGCGTTGTGTGGCACTATCACCGTGCTAAATGGGATAGATTCAGATCTGGCAGCTCAAAACTGGGCATCCATGAGGTGCTGTGGGCCATCAGCAACAGCATAATTGTATTCCATCATGATCTGTTACCTCATGGCCCGGCATATCCCTCACTCTACCATTACCAATCAACCCTGGTTCAATGAGGAGTGTAGAAGAGCATGCCAAGAGCAGCACCAGGTGTACCTAAAAATAAGGTGACTACCTGGTGAAGATACAACATGGGACTACATGCGTGCTAAACATGCTATAGACCGAGCTAAGCGATCCCACAACCAATGGATCAGATCAAAGCTCTGCAGTCCTGCCACATCCAGTCGTGAATGGTGGTGGACAATTAAACAACCCTAACGGGAGGAGGAGGTTCCGTATACATCCCCATTCTCAATGATGGCAGAGCCCAGCACATGAATGCAAAATACAAGGCTGAAGCGTTTGCAACCATCTGCAGCCAGAAATGTCGAGTGGATGATCCATCTCGGCCTCCTCCCGATATCCCCGCCACCACAGAAGCCAGTCTTCAGCCAATTCGATTCACTCCACGTGATATCAATAAACAGCTGAGTGCACTGGATGCAGCAATGGCTATGACAATGTCCCGGCTGTCGTGCAGAAGACTTCTGCTCCAAAACTAATCGCGCCTCTAGCCAAGCTGTTCCAGTACAGCTACAACATTCGCACCTACCCGACAAAGTAGAAAATTGCCCAGTCCTGTCCTGTCCACAAAAAGCAGGACAAGTCCAATCCGGCCAATTACCGCCCCATCAGTCTACTCTCAATCATCAGCAAAGTGATAGCACTGTCGACGACACCTTCCATCAAGTGGCACTTACTCACCAATAACCTGCTCACCGATGCTCAGTTTGGGTTCCACCAGAACCACTCAGCTTCAGACCTCATTACAGCCTTGGTCTAAACATGGACAAGACAGCTGAATTCCAGAGGTGAGGTGAGAGTGACTGCCCTTGACATCAAGGAGCCCTAGTAAAATTGAAGTCAATGGGAATCAGGGGGAAACCTCTCCAGTGGCTGGAGTCATACCTAGCACAAAGGAAGATGATAGTTGGAGGTGATAGATGGTTGTTGGAGGCCAATCATCTCAGCCCCAGGGCATTGCTACAGGACACGATGGGCCGAAGGGCCTCTATCCGTGCTGTATAACTCTATGAGTTCCTCAGGGCAGTGTCCTAGGCCCAACCATCTTCAGCTGCTTCATCAATGACCTTCCCTCCATCATAAGGTCAGAAGTGGGGATGTTTGCTGATGATTGCAGTATTCAATTCCATTTGTTACCCCTCAGATAATGAAGCAGTCCGTGCCCGCATGCAGCAAGACCTGGACACCATCCAGGCTTGGGCTGAGAAGTGGCAAGTAACATTTGCGCCAGACAAGTGCCAGGTAATGACCATCTCCAACAAGGGAGAGCCTAACCACCTCCCCATGACATTCAATGGCATTACCACTGCCGAATCTCCCACCATCAACATCCTGGGGGTCACCATTGACCAGAAACTTAACTGGAACAGCCACATAAATACTGTGGCTACAAGAGCAGGTCAGAGGCTGGGTATTCTGCAGCAAGTGACTCACCTCCTGACTCCCCAAAGCCTTTCCACCATCTACAAAGCACAAGTCAGGAATGTGATGGAATACTCTCCACTTGCCTGGATGAGTGCAGCTCCAACAAGAAGCTCGACACCATCCAGCACAAAGCAGCCCGCTTGATTGGCACCCCATCCACCACCGACGCACCGTGGCTGCAGTGTGTACTATCTACAAAGATGCACCAAGGCTTCTTCGACAGCACCTCCCAAACGTGCGACCTCTATCACCTAGAAGAACAAGGGCAGCAGGCGCATGGGAACACCACCACCTGCATGTTCCCCTCCAAGTCACACACTATCCCGACTTGGAAATATATTGCCGTTCCTTCAGTGTCGTTGGGTCAAAATCCTGGAACTCCCTACCTAACAGCATTGTGGGAGAACCTTCACCACATGGAATGCAGGGGTTCAAGAAGGCGGCTCACCACCACCTGCTCGAGCAATTAGGAATGGGTAATAAATGCCGGCCTTGCCAGCAACGCCCACATCTCATGGATGAATAAAAAAAAACCACAGGTTTTAGTTGAAAGCATCATTTAAAGAGAATTCAATCATCTTTTTCATCTTGCAAAAGCATGACCTACCTTGAGGTGCATTTACCGCTGAGTCTCCGTTGGCCCCAAAAAACTCAATTAAAACAATCAAGTACGCTTGTGCATTTACACGCGTCTTGAAATTTGACCCAGAGTTGAGCTTCCGACCCCATATCCTCTCCATCACCAAAACTGCCAATTTCCACCTCCGTAATGTCGCCTATCTCCACCCCGCTTCATCCATGCTTTCGTTACCGCCAGACTCGACTATTCCAATGCTCTTCAGGCCAGCCTCCCATCTTCCACGCTCTATAAACTTGAGCTCATCCAAAACTCTGCTACCCGTATCTTAAATCGCACTAAGTTCCATTCACCCATCACCCCTGCGCTTGCTGACTGACATTGATTTCCAATCCAGCAATGTCTCGATTTTAAAATTCTCATCCTTGTGTTCAAAGGCTTCGCCCCTCCTTATCTCTGTAACCTCCTCCAGCTCTACAACCCTCCAAGAACTCTGCATTCCTCCAATTCTGGCCTCTTGCGCATCTCCGATTTCCTTCACCCCACCACTGGCGGCCATGCCTTCAGCTGCCTAGGCCCTAAGATCTGGAATTCCCTCCCTAAACCTCTCCATCTCTCTCTCTCCTCCTTTAAGATGCTCCTTAAAACCTACCTCTTTGACCAAGCTTTTGGGCAACTGTCCTAATATCTCCTTATGAAATTTAATGCTGAGCCACATCTGATATTGCTCCTTTGAAGGGCCTTGGGACATTTTACTATAATAAAGACACCATATAAATGCAAGTTGTTGTTGTTGTTGTTGTTGTTGTTGTTTGGGGTGGAAATTTGCTATGGATTCCTGAGGTTCAAACAACGCCATGACTGATGGAAGAAGACATGGCACAAGATCAGATTTCCCAAAATCTCGATACTAGGGGGAGTTTTGCAGAGAGCACCACTTTACTGATGAGTTACTGCTGCGATCTCTGCATTCTGTTGACTCCTCCATCTGATCTACAGCAAGGAGATTTTTTTTGTGAGCACAACATTTAAGGCTTCAGGGCACAGAATCTGGGCATCCTCATTGTCAGAATAGCTCTCCAACAGACACAATGCCTAAGTTTGAAGCAAGGTTCGCACATATAAACGCAGTAGCGAAACAAGATTCATGAGTATCAATCATGAAGGATCCATGAGGTTCAATGCAAGTCTTAAAACTGGGAGCTAGAATCGATTGGAAGTTAAGAACTAAACCATACAGGCATCAACCAAAGCCAAACTTGCAAAATTCTCTCAAAATGGTAGGACAAAAAAAATTTGAAAGTATTTCATTACCATTCACAATAAACTTTAAAGTAGACCTAATACATGATTGAACTTTGATTCAATTCCTAACAGTTGACAACTGGGCAGTATACTTGGACGACTTTCCTCCTTACAGACAAGGGATGATCCAATTTGTGTGTGGAAATTAAAAATAAAGAATATCTTTTTCAACCATCAAAATACATATTCTTTCTGACAAAACATTTACAAGTGTTGTGTTCTGACAAATTTAATATGCGGTGTGAGAAAGTCATATTTTCCAGTTTTTAGTAAAGAGACAAAAATGTTAATCTCATGACTGGTTTATTTGGAGAACCAGTACTGCAGTCTTTAAATCGGATTTGCTTTCCCTGACTCATTAATTTTTGATTCTTCAGTAAAAGACAAATAATTGTTTATAATAGGCCAAGAGGCCTAATACTATAAACTTACGTAAGGCAAAGTAAGAGGCTCTATGTTATCCTTATGAAACATCCTGGTCAACATCCTAAATTATAAACAGTCAGTACTGATGTAAAAGCAAACATACCCTCCCATTACTATTTGTATGAAAGTAATTAGCTCAGAATATTAGCTCAGACACACCTGCATGTAGCACAGGTAAATCAAGTTTTTTAAGAGTTTGCCCAAGAATTTTCAATCTTTAATCCAGGTGGTTCACCAAATTTCGGGTAGAAAATGGAGAACAAATCCAATTTTTTTACTCCAAGTTTCTCCACTCCTTTTCCAAATGTGTGACCACTGCTGGAGAATTTACCCTTCATCAATCCTGATCACTTGTAGAGTAGATCAGCCTGCTATGCTTCTCGGTGTCAGAAAATTAAATCTTATTCGAGTTATCCATTTATTTATATTTTTGAAAAGATTTTTGTAAAAAAAGTTTAGCTGAAAACAGAACTGTACAAAAATTTCTACAGTTAGCACATCATACATATATAATTATCTTAAATCTTAACATTATACTAATACTGCAATGGTTATTTAACCACCGCTGGTCGACCTACCATACTTTGAAGTGATGAACAAAAAAAAAAGTGTAACTCTGATGTACCTTTTGATGGTTGTGGTTCATATGTTTGAACTCTGGAATTCATTAAAACTTTCTCATCCATCTCTTCTTCTATTGTCTCTCCTACAGAAAGCAGACTCAAACGTCTCATTTTTAAAAGCCTCGGGGCACTATCACGATCAGTAGCCCCAACATCCAAAACCACATCCCCAGATATAACAGCAGGTACTACTCGCTTCAAAAAATCCATTTTTCACTTTTAAAAAGTCCAACAAAAAAAAATTGCAGCAGCTTAACTGTCTTACTCACACATGAAAGTACTCATGCAAACTTCCTTAATACATAAAGGTGGAATATTTGCAGTGGATTTCACAGTGATGTCATGCAGGAATTGGGTGGTGCCTAAAAGCTGCAGGTCAACTTGCAGCTATCATCAAGCAACTTTTGGGATACATGCCCTGCCTTGCAAACTGATAAACATGCAGAGTACACCACTTGACAAGAAGCTTGAAGGTACATTTTAGCATAAGAAATAGCTGTTAATGAATCCACCAGAATCCATATCGGCTGCAGATCGAAAACTGAAAAATGATGCAATTCCTTTAAACATCAGATATTCCAGGACCTGTCCAGGAACGTGAATTTGGTTTCTGTTGCCAACTTGCATTTTTCCCTCACTCAAACTCATTCATAGTGGGTGGAACCTCATACCTCCAACAGTAAAAGCTGTACTCCAGAGATAATGTGCATCATTTTAAATGCTATGTAAACAAAGTACATCTAAATTTACAGTCCAAAACATATACTTTTATTAAAAATTACAAAATTTTTATCCAGCATAAAACTGTTCACGACAGAAAAATAGTACTGCAACAAGTTCAAGCTATGATTATGATTTCTTCAAACACTCCTACGGTATCGGACACAATAAAACAAAAGATACGTTGTTCTGCAACAATGACTTGTGCCTTTAATGTAGAAAACATTCCAAAGTGCCTCAGAGGAGAAACTAATGAAGCCCCTTTGCGCAGAAGGTGTGGAGAGAGATGCATTGGTATCTCTCCCGGTTCTTTTTTTTAATTTGTTCACGGGATGTGGGCGTCGCTGGCGAGGCCGGCATTTATTGCCCATCCCTAATTGCCCTCGAGAAGGTGGTGGTGAGTGGCTTGCTAGGTCATTTCAGAGGGCAATTAAGAATCAACCACTTTGCTGTGGGTCTGGAGTCACATATAGGCCACACCGGGTAAGGACGGCAGGTTTCCTTCCCTAAAGGACATTAGTGAACCAGATGGGTTTTTACGACAATCCGATAGTTTCATGGCCATCATTACTGATACTAGTATTTTAATTCCAGATTTTTATTTAATTAATTGAATTTAAATTCGCCAGCTGCCGTGGTGGGATTTGAACTCATGACTCTGGATTTTAGTCCAGGCCTCTGGATTACTAGCCCAGTAACATAACCACTATGCTACCGTACCCCATCATCGCCAACAGCTTGGTAACACAGGACGCTGTGCTCTATGTGACGCACACCGAGACAGATATCAACTGCTGCTGGAAGACCGTTAACTCGGTGATGGAGACCCTTTAGTCCACCGGAAACCTGTTGGTCTTCCAGCAGGAGCTGTCCACGCCCGAGCGTTGCCGACTGACATACTCCAAGATCTAGGAGAACATGCTGCGGGACGCACTGAAGCGAGGTGTGGCCTGCGCAAAGGCTCTATGGGGAAGGGCCACCGTGTTAGCCCACTCTGTATTGTACTAAATGTATTAGAAGATATGTACTGTGTTTTGAATTGTAATAATGGGATCATAGTATGTAGGATCTGCATTGTATTGGTTTGAACTGCATTGCTTGGAATTGTGTCCTTTTACATTGAACTGTGTGTAATTTTAAATTTTATGAAATAAAATATATTTTGAAATATTAAAAAAATCTTATACTCATATCTCCTGGTTCTCCCTGACTTATTCAAGTACAAGAAAAAATATAGTAGCATTCACCCTGGTTCTCCTTGACCTATCTAATTCAAATAGTTTATCCACCTGACCACAGTTTAATCCTTTAAGTATTTTAAATACCTCAATCAAATCTCCCCTATTCTAGAGTAAAAAGACCTAGCTTTGTAATACTGATCCCTACGGGATGCTACTAGTAATGCGTCTCCATGCCAAACCGTTACCATTAATAACAACCCTCTGCCTATGAGAATGCAACCAATTCCTTACCCACCTCAGGATCTCCCCCTCCAATCTCTCAGGACTCTATCAACCTATTGTGTGGCACCTTGTCAAAGGCTTTTTGAAAATCCAAATATACTACATAGATCAGGCTACCTTCATTCACCAACCAAGTAACATCCTCAAAAAATTCAACCAGGTTGTTCAGAGATTGGAACATAGGAATTCTAAACAAAAAAGACCAAGCTCCATTTAGTTCACCTTCATAGTAGTCGCATGATACAACGATAATGGAGTTGTTGACTAATCATGGCAATAAATCTCTATCAATTAGTCTACAACAGACCCAAACATGAGGTGAGGAAACCCCCAGTCATGGAAGGCTTTGGGAACCATAGGTCCAAAGTCACCATTCCTCCCAAGCCTGCTACACTTACCATACGTCATTATCTCAAATTACTCACATACTGGCCATGATGTGGAGATGCCGGTGATGGACTGGGGTGGACAAATGTAAGGAGTCGCACAACACCAGGTTATAGTCCAACAGCTTTATTTGAAATCACAAGCTTTCGGAGCTTTGCTCCTTCGTCAGGTGAAGACTTCACTTGACAAAGGAGCAAAGCTCCGAAAGCTTGTGATTTCAAATAAAGCTGTTGGACTATAACCTGGTGTTGTGCGACTCCTTACATTTACTCACATTGTATAAAGAAAAAAACTTGCATTTATACAGCACCTTTCATGATCTCAGGACATCCCAAAGCGCTTTACAGCCAATGAAGTACTTTTGAAATGTAGTCACTGTTATAATGTAGGAAACGTGGCAGACAATTTATGCACAAAAGATCCCACAAACAGCAATAAAATAATGACCAGATAAATCTGTTTGTGATGTTGGTTGAGAGATAAATATTGGCCAGGACACTGGGGAGAACTCTCCTGCTCTTCTTCGAAATAGTGCAATGGGATCTTGTACATCCACCTGAGAGGGCAGATGAGGCCTCAGTTTAACGTCTCATCTGAAAGATGGCACCTCCGACAATGCAGCACTCCGACAGTACTACATTCAGGTGTCCGGCTAGATTATGTGCTGAAGTCTCTGCAATGGGACTTGGACCTACGATCTTCTGGCTCAGAGGTGAGAGTGCTACTACTGAGCTTTGGCTGACATTATTTTCTGAAAGAAATTTATGCAATTTGCATATGAATCAATATTATCTGCTTCCACCATTTCCTAGGGAGCCTGTTCCATTGATTTACATAGAATTACAGAATTTTACAGCACAAAAACAGGCAATTCGGCCCAACAGGTCTATGCCGGAGTTCATGCTCCACACGAGCCAGCTCCCAACTTACTTCATCTAACCCTATTAACATATCTTTCTATTCCGTTCTCCCTCATGAGACCTCCCTGAAATACTAGAGAACCATAGGTCTGGCGGGAATGAGAAACTGAAAGAAATTGGTATTAGTAAAAAAAAAACAGTACTAGAGAAATTAATGGGACTGAAAGTCATCTACATCCCAGGGTTTTGAAAGAGGTGGCTATAGAGATAGTGAGTGCATTGGTTGTCATCTTCCAAAATTCTATAGATTCTGGAACGCTTCCTGCAGATTAGAGAGTAGCAAATGTAACCCCACTATTTAAGAAAAGGGGGAAGAGAGAAAACAGGGAACTACAGACCTGTTATCTGACATCAGTAGTAGGGAAAATGCTAGAATCTATTATAAAGGATGTAATAACAGGACACTTAGAAAATAATAGGATTTGGCAGAGTCAACATGGATTTATGAAAGCGAAATCATGTTTGACAAACCTATTGGGTACTGGAAGGTGGAATTAGAATGGGCACCTGGTTTCTTCGAGCCGGCGCTGACACGATGGGCCGAATGGCCCCCTTCTGTGCTGTATCTTTTCTATGGTTCTATGAGAGTTCTTTGAGGATGTAACTAGTAGAATAGATAAGGGGGAACCAGTGGATGTGGTGTATTTGGATTTTCAGAAGGCTTTCGATAAGGTCCAACAAAGGAGGTTGGTGAACAAAGTTAGAGCTCATGGAATAATATACTGGCATGGATTGAGAATTGGTTAACAGACAGAAAACAGAGAGTAGGAATAAACTGGTCTTTTTCAGGTCGGCAGACTGTGACTAGTGAGGTGCCGCAGGGTCTGTTTCTGTTGCTTGGGCCCCAGCGGAATGGCCCGTTTCAGTTGCTTGGGCTCCAGCTATTCACAATCTATATTAATGATTTGGATGAGGGGGCCAAATGTAATATTTCCAAGCTCGCTGATGACACAAAACTAGGTGGGAATGTGAGTTGTGAGGAGGATGCAAATAGGCTTCAAGGGGATATAGACAGGCTAAGAGAGTGGTCAAGAACATGGCAGATGGAATATAATGTGGAAAAATGTGAAGTTATCCACTTTGAGTAGGAAAAACAAAAATGCAGAGTATTTTTTAAATGGTGAGAGATTGGGAAATGTTGATGTTCAAAGGGACCTAGGTGTCATGGTACATGAGTCACTGAAAGCTAACATGCAGGTGCAGCAAGCAATGAGGAAGGCAAATGGTATGTTGGCCTTTATTACAACAGGATTTGAGTACAGGAGTAAAGATGTTTTACTGCAATTGTATAGGGACTTGGTGAGACTGCACCTGGAGTATTGTGTACAATTTTGGTCTCCTTACCCAAGAAAGGATGTGCTTGTCATAGAAGGAGTGCAACAAAGGTTCACCAGACCGATTCCTGGGATGGCGGGATTGTCGTATGAGGAGAGATTGAGTGAACTAGGCCTGTATGCTCTGGAGTTTAGAAAAATGAGAGGTGATCTCATTAAAACATACAAAATTCTTACAGGGCTCGACAAGGTAGATGCAGGGAGGATGTTTCCCCTGGCTGGGGAGTCTAGAACAGGGGTCACAGTCTCAGAACAAGGGGTAGGCCATTTATGACTGAGATGAGGAGAAATGACTTCACTCAGAGGGTGATGAATCTTTGAGATTCTCTACCCCAGAGGGCTGTGGAGGCTCAGTCATTGAGTACATTCAAAACAGAGATTGATAGATTTCTAGATATTAAAGGCATCAAGGGATAGTGCAGGAAAATGGTGTTGAGGTCGAACATCAGCGGTGATCTTGTTGAACGGTGGAGCTGGCTCGAGGGGCCGGCTGGCCTACTCCTGCTCCTATTTCTTATGTTCTTATCTACCTTCCCCTTAAATGCATCTATGCTAATCGCCTCAACCACTCCATGTGGTAGCGAGTTCCACATTCTCACCGCTCTGAATAAAGAAGTTTCTCCTGAATTCCTTATAGATTTATTAGTGACTATCTTATATTTATGGCCTCTGGTTTTGGACTCCCCCACAAGTGGAAACATCATCTCTACATCAACCCTATCGAACCCCATCATAATTTTAAAGACCTCTATTAAGTCACCTCTCTCTCTTCTCTTTTCTAGAGAATAAAAACCCCAGCCTGCTTTATATTATTTATATAGTATACTATACTTTACTATATGCTCACTGAAAATAATGGCCTGGATTTTAACATCGAGACGGGAACTCAGCAGGTGGATGGATTTGTGCATGGGGAACCCGGAAGCTAAGTGTGTGCGTTTAAATCTGCGATTGTATCTCGATTGCAGTCAATTATCCTTGCTTCCGGGTTTCATGTCTCCTAGCTGCGCAGCGGGCGTGCCGCGCACCCGGATGACACGATCGGAACGCCATTATTTAAAGGGCCAGTTCAACAATGGATTTTGAAGGAGAAAGGAGAAATGGAGTCCAGGAAAGCAAAGGCAGTGCCTAGATTTAGTGATACCTCCCTAGATGTACTACTGGCTGCAGCGAGAGCCAGAAGGGGTTATTTTCCCAAGGGATGGCAGGAAGAAACCTGGCTCGGTCACCAAAAAGGACTGGCTGGAGGTGGCACAAGAGGTTTCAAGCAGAAGCACGGTGCCCAAGTCTTGGGTGTAGTGCAGGAAGCAATTCAATGACCTGAGCAGGTCTAGAAAACTGAGAACATTTCCATATTTACCCATATCCTGTTGTGGACAACACTTCCCCACCACCACCCCCCTCTTATCGTCATCACTCTGTCTTGGCAAGCCTACTCCATCACTAAATGCCTCACACCCACTTAAGTGTTACCAGCAACCATCCTTCACTTTCTCTAGACTTGCTCACCTCCCCATTTATGAAGCCAACACTGTCACTCACCCCAATCCTTATGCAATCTGACGCATCTACGTGACAGTTAATCTCTGATACATCTGTATGACAGTCATCCTCACCCAAAGCACTGCATCCAACAGGTGAATACTGCACTTTCAGTCACGCACAGGTGTGTTCTATTGCCCCTTGTAGGAGAAGTGCGTGCAAAATGCAAGAGGGTGAAGACTGGCGGTGGACTTCCACAGATTGTGGAATTAACTGAAGCGGAGGAAGAGGAGTCAATGGAGATAAATGGCTCATCTGCGGTCCTCTCCATCAGAGATGGAGAGACTGGAAGCTCACATATGGCTGGTGACAAAATGTAACACATAATTCACAAAGATGCTGACTTTATTTAATCAATGCCTGAAGTATGAAGATTGGCAAGATTGTTATTGTGCCAAGACTAAGTCGTTTCACTTTATTTTCTCTTGCAGGACCTTCATGCCGACAAGAAGATTCTGATGATACGGATGATGTCAATTCCTCAGAGGACAGCATTCTTTCTGCGGGTGAACCGTCACAGCTTATGCAGCCATGCACCAGCGCAGATACTCTCACTTTGGTGGGTTCTGTTAGACAGCTAGTTGGGTTATCACCTGGTGATTAACAAGCGCAGACACTGGTGGCAGGGGCAGCTGCGGAAAGTCCGCGTCAGAGGGCGCACTCTTATCCAAGCTCTGCTCAACTGGACACAGATGCTGAACCCTGGGGGCAATATTGAGAACGAGAATGATTGAGGTACAGTTGCACCTTTGCGAGGTACTAGAAAAAGTGCCACACACACTCTTCATAATAGCCGAGAGGATGGAAAGGTAAAACTCCAGCATTGGTAGAGTTGTGTCACAGGTAAGTGCTAGAATGTCTGAACTGAAGAGAGTGGCCACTTCAACTGAGCTTCAAGCATGGCTCACAAATGATTCTATGCAGGCCATGACCATGGCCGTGCAGGAGATGTCTGCATCCTTTAACAGGATGACAGATACAAGGTTTTCAGGAAAGATAGGGAAGGAAAGGAGGTGGGGTGCCAGTATTGATCAAAGAAACTATTATAGCACTGGAAAGGGATGATGTAGTTGAGGGGTCTAAGACAGAATCTATTTGGTTAGAATTAAGGAACAATAGAGGAGCTATAATGCTACTGGGTGTATACTATAGGCCACCAAAGTAGTGGGAATGAGATAGGGGAGCAAACTTGCATGCAAGTTACAGAAAGATGCAAGAACTATAGAGTAGTGATAATGGGGGACTTCAATTATCCCAATATAGATTGGGACTGTAAGAGTGTAAAGAGCAAAGAGGAGGAATTCCTGAAATGTGTACAAGAGAACTTTCTTGGTCAATGTGTTTTCAGCCCAACCAGGAAGGAAACAGTGCTGGGATCTAGTTCTGGGGAATGAAGTGGGGCAAGTTGAGCATGTTTCAGTGGGGGAGCATTGGGGGAACAGTGTTCATAATATCATTAGGTTTAGAATAGTTATGGAAAAGGACAAAGAGAATTAAATGTGAAAATACAAAACTGGGAGGGGGGCTAATTTCAGTGTTAAAAAGGGATCTTGCACAGGTGGATTGGAATCAAAAATTGGTAGGCAAAACAATAATTGAAGAATGGGAGGCCTTCAAGGAGGAGTTGGTTTGGGTACAGAGTAGACACATCTCTATGAGGGGGAAAGGAAGGGCATCCAAAGCTAGAGCTCCCTGGATGATTAAAGATATAGAGATTAAAATGAAACAGAAGAAACAGGCTTATGACTAATGTACAGTTCATAATACAGTAGAGAACCAGGCTGAACAGAGGAAAACTAAAAAAGGGAATAAGAGGAGTAAAGAGAGAGCATGAGAATAGATTAGCGACTAACATAAAAGGGAACCCAAAAGTCTCTTATAAACGTATAAATAGTAAAAGGGTAGTCAAAGGAAGAGTGGGACCAATTAGGGACAAAAAAGGAGATCTTCTAACGAATGTGGAGGACATGGATGAGGTATTAAATGAATACTTTGCATCCGTCTTCACTAGAGAAGAGGATGCTACCATTGTGGCAGCAAAGGAGGAGGTAGTAACGATATTGGATACAATAAAAATAGATAAAGAAGAGGTACTTAATGATTTGGCAGTACTCAAAATAGAAAAGTCACCCGGTCCAGATGGGATGCATCCTAGGTTACTGAGGGAAGTAAGGGAGGAAATTGCGGAGCCTCCGGCCACAATCTTCCAATCTTCTTAAAATATGGGGACAGTGCCAGAGGACTGGAGGATTGCAAATGTTACACCCCTGTTCAAAAAAGGGGAGAGGGATAAACCCGGAGGGGAAACTTTGAGACAATAATCCGGGACAAAACTAATTGGCGCTTGGAAAAGTATGGGCTCATAAATGAAAGTCAGCACCGATTTGTTAAAGGAAAATCATGTTTGCCTAACTTGATCAAGTTCTTTGATGAGGGTAGTGTGGTTGATGTTGTGTATATGGACTTTCAAAAGGCATTTGATAAAATACCACATAATAGACTTGTAAGCAAAATTAAAGGCCATGGATTGAAGGGACAGTAGCAGCATGGAAACAAAATTGGCTAAGGGACAGAAAGCAGAAAGTAGTGGTGAACTGTCATTTTTCAGACTAAAGGTAAGTATAGAGTGGTGTTCCCCAAGGGGCAGTGTTAGGACCACTGCTCTTTTTGATATATATTAATGGCCTGGACTTGGGTATAGAGGGTATAATTTCAAAGTTTGCAGATGACACGAAACTTGGAAATGTAGTAACCAATATGGAGGATAGTAAAAGACTTCAGGAGGACATTGACAGACTGGTGAAATGGGCAAACACGTGACAGATGAAATTTAACACAGAGAAGTGTAAAGTGATGCATTTTGGTAGGAAGAATGCAGAGAGGCAATATAAACTAAATGGTATAATTTTAAAGGGGGTGCGGGAACAGTGAGACCTGGGGTGCACATACATAAATCTTTGAAGGTGGCAGGACACGTTGAGAAAGTTGTTAAAGAAGCATATGGGATCCTTGGCTTTATTATTAGACATGATGTGGAGATGCCGGTGATGGACTGGGGTTGACAATTGTAAACAATTTTACAACACCAAGTTATAGTCCAGCAATTTTATTTTAAATTCACAAGCCTCCGAAAGCTTGTGAATTTAAAATAAAATTGCTGGACTATAACTTGGTGTTGTAAAATTGTTTACATTTATTATTAGAGGCATTGAGTACAAAAGCAAGGAAGTTATGCGAAACCTTTATAAAACACTAGTTAGGACTCTGCTGAAGTATTATGTTCAATTCTGTGCACCACGCTTTAGGAAGGATGACAAGGCCTTAGAGTGGGTGCTGAAGAGATTTACCAGGATGGTACCAGGGATGAGGGACTTCAGTTGTGTGGAGAATCTGGAGAAGCTGCAGTTGTTCTCCTTAGAACAGAGAAAGTTAGGGGGAGATTTGATAAAGGTGTTCAAAATCATGAACGGTTTTGATAGAGTATATAAGGAGAAACTGTTTCCAGTGGCAGAAGGGTCGATAACCAGAGGACACAGATTTTTTTTAAAAACAGCCAGCACAGGCACGATGCGCCTCATGGCCTCCTCCTGTTCTATACCTACTATGATTATCAGTGCATCACTGATTTTCACCAAGCTGCTCTCCAGCGAAGTGGTAGGAGTGATGTGGTGCTGGCCCAGCAGAGGGATGATGGTGAAACAGGACATGGAAATGGGAACTCCGCTCAAAGCGCTCCCACATCTCACCCGATGTCCCCACTTCAACCAGTACCCAAAATAGTGTCTCCTCTCCCGATGACCAAGTTTGCCCCTGCACAGGTGCAAGTGGAACAGTCTTTGGCGGGGCCCTCGCGAGCTCCAAAACCCAGAGGACTTAACCCAAAAGCATCTCAGCAGTCAGGGCAGGGATCTGAGCGGCCTGCCTCTACTTCTGCTGAAGCCACAGGGGATGCACCACGTAGAAGTGGTGCAAGCGTAAGTTTAAGCAATTGTAGTTTACCAAGGGTATGCACAAGGGTCTTTGAACAAATGTTTTATGTTGTAAGTTATATTTCTTTTTATGTTGGCACATAAAATTCATTCATTATCACCACTTCCAAGTCTACTAAATTATTGCTTCCAAACTTTCAATTGGACCTTCCATTTGCTTCATGATCAATGCCAATAGATGGCGACACTAATTAGGTGGCTGTGCAATGGGTATTTGCGTGGCTGAAGGACTGTTTTGTGCAGGGGTGGGGGGGGGGGCGCGCGGGGGCTTTGTTGGTAGTCATGGTGATGATTTTGCTGGATGGCATGAGTATGTCAAAGATCTTTATTTTTGGAATGTCATAATGAGAACCACAGAGATGAGGGCATCCCGGGCAGCAATGTGCGCGGCTGGTCTAGCGATATATGCACCAGTCATATTCCTCCTTCTCATCCTTCTCCTCCTCATCTTCCTCAACCTCACTGTTGCTGCCAACAGAGGATAGTTGAGGAGCGTCTTCCTCCTCGACCATCTGTAAACGTCTCTGCAGCGCAATGTTGTGCAGGTCGCAGCACACCACGATTATCCTGGAGACCCTTGCTGGAGAGTAATGAAGGGCTCCCCCAGACCCGTCGAAGCATCTGAAGCGCATCTTTAACATGCCTATGGCTTGCTCAATGACACACCTGGTGGTCATGCAGCTCTGGTTGCATCATTGTTGGTGAGGTTCCTCACAGATGTCATGATCCAAATTTGCAGGGGGTACCTCTTGAGTCCAAGGAGCCAGACCTTAAGTATGTCCCTTGCCTGGAAGAGGTCTGGAATGTTTGTATGGCTCAAAAATGAAGGCATCATGACAGTTGCCAGGGAATCTGGTGCACACCTGCAGAAATCTCTTGTTGTGGTCACAGACCATCTGTGCATTGATGGGGTGATAGCTCTTTCGGTTAATGAATACTGCTGGTTCACGTGGTGGTCCTCGGATTGCCACGTGTGTGCAATCAATTGCACCCTGCACCCATGGGAAGCCAGCAAGAGAGGGAAAACCCAGTGCCCGCTTATTCTAGCTGTTGTCATCATGGGAGAAGTTCACATAATCGGACACCCCGGCAAACAATCAATCCGTCACCTGTCTTATACACTTGTGTGCCGACAATTGAGAGACCCTGCAGATGCCACCAGTGGAGCCCTAAAAGGAAGCAGGGGCAAAGAAATTCAGGACTGTGGTTACTTTCAGTGTAATGGGTAATGCGTGGCCATCAGGTCCAGCAGGGAGCAGCTCTTCCTGAAGGAGGTTGCAGATGTCTGCAACCACCTGCCGACTCAACATGAGCCTGCGTAGGCACTGCTTCTCAGAGAGGTCCAGGAAGCTCAGCCTCTGTCTGTAAATCCTCCCACATGGGTAGTGCCTCCTGCAACCTCGGCCCCACTGTTGGTGTCCTCTCTGCTGTTCTTCAGATCCTTGTTGTGGACCTCTATCTTGTGCACCTGCAGATCCCAGAACTGCATGATGTGCCTGCCCTGGATGGTGATTTTCCTCTTCCTCAGATGTACTGAGAAATAGATCCATTGCGTCCCTCCATCCTGATCTTATCAGTTTGAGAGGCTCCAAAATATAGGTAAAGAAGTCTGAAAACAAGGATTCTCAGTCTCAACAAAGAAATCTCAGTCTCAACACAAAGAACCCTCAGCCAAATGATTGCCTGAGAGAACTGAGTGACCAGCTGTAATACCTGATATTTTATTGAGGTGTCTCAATCATAGATTTAAAATTGTAAACAATTTTACAACACCAAGTTATAGTCCAACAAATTTATTTTAAATTCCACAAGCTTTCGGAGGCTTCCTCCTTCGTCAGGTGAACGGTGTAGAAATGTAGAAATGTAGATTTCTACACGGTTCACCTGACGAAGGAGGAAGCCTCCGAAAGCTTGTGGAATTTAAAATAAATTTGTTGGACTATAACTTGGTGTTGTAAAATTGTTTACAATTGTCAACCCCAGTCCATCACCGGCATCTCCACATCATAGATTTAAAAGGTCCAAATGAGTTTCTGCTGCAACTCACCTCTATTTCAATGGCATCTTTCAGAAGCCATGGGAAACATGTGCAGGAGAAGTTAAATCCATTTGTGTTGCAGAATCCACAAAAAATTAGGTACCTCAGGTATTTAAATTACCTACATTGCCCCTTTAAAATCGGCCCGTCGGCTTTAAGTGGGGACAGGTCTTCCGGGTTTCGGTTATGAGCGCGCATCCAAACACACCTGGGCTAAACCCGGAAATGGGTACGTTGAAGCCAGGATGCAGTCCCGCTTCCAACTTCTGTCATTTTGACGTGACACCCGCCCCAACCCACTCATTCTTGGGGGTTAAAATTCCCTTCAATGATTCCGCAGATTAATTTTGAATGTACCCCCTTCGAGCGCAGGCTGTGTCCTCTGGTTCTACAGTTCTGGACAAGGTAAATATAAGAGCATAAGAAATAGGAGGAGTAGTAGATCTTCAACCTCAACTCCACTTTCCCACCCTATCCCCATAATCCCTTGATTCACTTAGTGTCCAAAAATCTATCGATCTCAGTTTTGAATATACTCAATGACCGAGCAACCACAGCCCTCTGGGGTAGAAAATTCCAAAGATTCACAACCCTCTGAGTAAAGACATTTTTCCTCATCTTGATCCTAAATGGCTGACCTCTTATCTTGAGACTATGACCCCTAGTTCTTGACTGTCCAGCTGGGGAAACAGCCTCTCAGCCTCTACCCCGCCAAGCCCTCTAAGAATTTTATACGTTTCAATGAGATCACCTCCCATTCTTCTAAACTCCAGAGAATATAGGCCCATTCTACTCAATCTCTCCTCAAAGGACAACCCTCTCATCCCAGGAATGGATCTAGTGAACCTTCTCTGCACCCCCCTCTAAGGCAAGTATATCCTTCCTTAGTTAAGGAGGTCAAAGCCGTACACAGTACTCCAGTGTGGCCTCACCAGAGCCCCATATAATTGCAGCAAGACCTCCTTACTATTATACTCCAACGCCCTTGCAATAACGGCTAACATACCATTTGCCTTCCTAATTGCTTGCAGTACTTACATGTTCACTTTCTGTGATTCAAGGACACCCAAATCCCTCTGACTACCAACATTTCTTAGTCTCTTATGTTTTAAAAAATATTCTGCTTTTCTATTCTTCCCCACATTATACTCCATCTGCCAACTTCACGCACAATCCCTTAACCTGTCTATATGCCTTTGCAACCTCCTCACTGCTTACTTTCCCACCTAGCTTTGTATCATCAGCAAATTTGGATGCGTTACGCTCGGTCCTCTCATCTAAATCATTGATAAATATTGTAAACAGCTGAGGCCCAAGCACTGATCATTACGGCACCCGACTAATTACAACTCGCCAACCTGTAAAACAGCTTCTTTTCCAGAAATCATGTTAAGAATCATTGATAACCCCTTCTCTGGGCATACAGAGTATCTCTAATAATCCCTTCTAACTGTAGAATAAAATTGACTCAAAGAATTATCTGAACTCATGTTGTAATCTTCCAGAATTCACTAGATTAGAAAACTGCAAACGTAACACCCCTATTCAAGAAGGGAGTGAGACAGAATGCAGGTATCTACAGACCAGTTAGCCTAACATCTGTCATTTGGAAAATGCTAGAATCCATTATTAAGGAAGTAGTAGCAGGACATTTGGAGACTCATAATACAATCAAGGAGAGTCAATGTGGCTTTATGAAGGGGAAATCATGTCTGACAAATTTATTAGAGTTCTTTGAGGAAGTAACGGGCAGGGTGGATAAAGGGGAACCAATGGATGAGTATATTTGGATTTCCAAAAGGCATTCGATAAGGTGCCACATAAAAGATTACTGCACAAGATAAGAGCTCATGGTGTTGGAGGTAATATACTGGCATGGATAGAGGATTGGCTAACTAACAGAAAACAGAGAGTCGGGATAAAAAGGTCATTTGCAAAATGGCAATCTGTAACTAGTGGGGTGCCGCAGGGATCAGTGCTGGGGCCTCAACTATTTACAATATATATCAGTGACTCGGATGAAGGAACAGAGTGTCTTGTGGCCAAATTTGCTGATGATACAAAGATAGGTGGAAAAGCAAGTTGTGATGAGGACACAAAGTGTCTGCAAAGGGATATTGACAGGTTAAGCAAATGGGCAAAAATTTGGCAGATGGAATACAATGTGGGAAAATGTGAAGTCATCCACTTTGGGAGGAATAATAAAAAAGCAAAATATTTATTTGAATGGCGAAATACTACAAAATGCTGCGGTACAGAGGGATCTGGGTGTCCTCGTACATGAAACACAAGAAGTCAACATACCAGATGCAGCAGGTAATCCGGAAGGCAAACGGAATATTGGTCTTTATTTCTAGGGGGATGGAATATAAAAGCAGGGAACTCATGCTACAACTGTACAGGGTGCTGGTGAGACCACGCCTGGAGTAGTACTGCGTACAGTTCTGGTGCCCTTATTTAAGGAAGGACATACTTGCATTGGAGGCAGTTCAGAGAAGGTTCACTAGGTTGATTCCAGGTGTGGAAGGGCTGTCTTATGAGGAAAGATTGAACAGGTTGGGTCTATACTCATTGGAGTTTAGAAGAATGAGAGGAGATCTTATTGAAGCATACAAGATTCTGAGGGGACTCGATAGGGTAGATGCTGAGAGGATGTTTCCCCTCATGGGGGAATCTAAAACTAGGGGGCATAGTCTCAGAATAAGGGGTCGCCCGTTTAAGACGGAAATGAGGAGGAATTTCTTCTCCCAGAGGGTGAATCTTTGGAATTCTTTACCCCAAAAAGCTGTGGAGGCTGAGTCATTGAATACATTCAAGGCTGAGATTGACAAAGTTTTGATAAGCAAGGGAGTCAGAGGATATGGGGAAAGGACTGGAAAGTGGAGTTGAGGTAAAAATCAGATCAGCCATGATCTCATTAAATGGCGGAGCAGGCTCGAGGGGTCGAATGGCCAATTCATACTCCTATCTCATAGTCTTATGGATAGGTCTCAGCCATAATGGCATGCACCGTGGACTGTTGAAAGAAGTCAGAAAGAAGATAGCAGGGGGCCTTGCTGCAAATTTTCTATCCTCATTAAATATGCAAACTGTGCCATTGGACTGACAAGTAGCCAATGTAACAACCTTTGTTCAAGAAGGAAAAGAAGGATAAATGGGTTAACTATAGCCCAGTTAGTCTAACACCAGTTGCGAGCAAAATCTTGAAATCCTTACCTCAAGATAAAATTAGTGAAGATTTAGAAATGCATGGGTTAATCAAGGACAGCCAGCACAGAGTTATTAAAAGGAAGTTGTGTGATATATATGGATTTTCAAAAGGTATGCATTAAGGTGTCTCACAAGCAGCTTATTAGAAAAATTGAGATATATCGTATAAGAGGAAATGTAGTAGCAGATAGAAAGCTGACTGACAAGACAGGAATTAGGGTGAATTGAAGTTTCTTGGAGCAGTTATATACAAACACAAATATACATATATATACACATACACAAAAATCTATGTGGAAATTGGTGAAAAACAATTTTAAAAAGGTCTTTAAGGATGGGAAACTAATTAAAAATATACATACCCTTACACAAACTGGTGGCAGTTCTGATGATTCAACTACCAAAAACTTTTTTAAAAAATCCCCAAACATAAGTGTCCTTTTTTTAAAAAAAAATGGGTGGTTTGTGTGTGGAGTAAAATATGGAGATAAAATTCAGATCAACTTTTTTTTAAACTGATACTATTTTCCCATACATATTTCTTTTTAAAGTGGCATTCTAAACTATATGCCACACTTCAGAGACACAAATATTCTTTATTTAAAAACCCTGCCAACCTTTAAATCTAATTTGCAAATGCTGTTGTTGCTGACATATGTTCCAGCTGCTAAATTCCATTTAAAACCCGATAAAGTCAAATAGAGGCCAGTGGACAGCCTATGCCTAAATTTCCATTTGCCAAGGGTGGCTGCATTTTTTCTATTATACTGTCACTATAGTTAGAGTTATGATTAACAAGCACATTTCTGCAATGATTGAATTCAACCAAGTACTACACCTTTCCTACCTCATGAGTGAGTTATTTTCACATCAGCCAAGAGACAATATAAGAGCATGGTGGAATTCAAATCAACATGCACCAACAAGTTCTTGAAGGCAGGGGATGAAAATTTAGATAAACGCATGGGGGTTTTAATGGGCTATGTTGTAACACAAATAAAGCTCTAATTTTGTTTGGAAAATTTCCATAGGAGTCAAAAAGTTTTCTTTAGTCTGGCACCAGTAATTACTAACAGTTGTTGATTCATAAATAGCTGTTTACTGCTATCAATAAAATACAACTCCAGAAATGATTGATTTTCAAAATATAACGGATACATGAAACATTACTTCAGAGGGATTTGATGACATTATAAAGGCAGCCAGAACTTGAACCAATACTATGTTTGGCCCCTCCTATTCACATAAATGCATTACTTATGTGAACAACTGGCAGTTTTTTTGGTATCAGAGCTTTTAGGCACTAATAATAATGAGAAAAAATAAATAATTTACTGTCTTCATTCTCTGAATCAAACCATCCTCTATATGCAGCAGCTGTGAGCAACTCATCACAGTGAAAACAAGGTAAGTACAAATGCAGGACACCATTTGGCCCATCTAGCTCATCCTTCCACAGAAACTCAGAATTCCTTCACTTTATAGTGCTCCCATTGGCGAAGTATTTATGGGGTACAGAGGCCCTGAGGTCCCAAAATGAGCAAGACTGCTAACTCTTCTTTGGATAGGATGACCAGACCGACAAGAATTAGGTCATAGTGTTCCAGCAGGCTCCTTTACCATCAGATGGAAACTTGGTCTGCAGAAAAGCCAGAACTTTTCCATCAAGTATGGCAGTGAGCAAGTATGCCCAGGACAGCAGACTACTCGTTTTACCATATCTATATATCCTTTGCAGCCTGTCAGTTCTCAGTCTGAAAGAGGTCTTCTATCTACAGACAGGATAACATTGATAGGCATTTCAGCTCTTATTAAATAAGGACCAGAAAAAGCACCTAATAACAGAATCCCACCAGTGGATATTGTGGTTGGCTACCTCATCTCCCCAAACCAATCTGCAAAAATATGCATCTTGACCAGCCCAACCCTTTCAAGTTCTTTTTTAGGAATATAAAATTTGGACAGAAGATTTCAGGATCGTCAACATGTTGTATGGAGTGCAAAAACATAGATCTCATCAGCTGCTCCTACACCAGGACTCTCCCAAAAGTTCTATTAGGATCATGGATCTTTCAGTCATTCATAGTATCTCAGGAACCATTCTCAGTTCAACAAATTGGAAGAAATAATTCATCTGAATCAAGAGCAGAAGCTGAACCTAGGCAAATCACAATGGCAATAGTTCCAGACACCAAAGGACTGGGATATACTGGCAGGTGACAGAGAAAACAAGATCAGCTATTCAATCCCGGCTGAAGATGGATCTCCAGAAGAAATGATAGAAACTCCTAGATAGGTTTGACTACTTTTTATTACTGAAGCTCAAAGTGACTGGACCCTCAGACCTATCAATTGATGTGGGCCGAGTTACTGATTATCCCCACAACCCCTCCAGCGTATGTCTGTGCTATGAGTTCCAAAACTGGAATTGAATATTGGTATGTTAGTACCATGCAAGATTTTCAATTGGCCTTGACATCGCCACTGGAGGTGGTATAAACTGCAAAGCATATTGCCTCTCATCACTTATTGTTTATCTCAACACAGAAGTGGTAGTCCCAAACCTCAGCCTAACAATTTTTCCTCTAAGGAAATAGAAATTATGAGGAGGGCAGTAACGCATTCAAGAATTCTGGAAATGGCAGCAAAAATGCCCAAATTCAAGGCAGATCAGTAATAACTCCTGACCAATCATTCCTCCAGGTTTTGGGAAAGCCGTCCAAGGTCTCTGTCTGACAAACAGCGGAGGAGCAGAATGTCAAATTTCAAGAACAAGCCTGATGGAACTTTAAAGAAAGTCCATTCAAGTTAAGCCTGTAGCTTATGCCAATTTCTACCTGTCGTGTATTTTTTGAAAAACATTTATTCAACTTACAGCACTGGAGACAGGGGTAGGGGGAATATAAAGCAACAAGCTTCCCTGCTATCTGCTTTCTGATCATGAGGAAAGAAGTTAATCATCTCTTGTCACACAAACCTATTATTTTTAAGTTTGGAACTGCTCCGAACTAAGATTATCCTGAAAAAATTGCAATTAAACTCTTAAACGGGAGAAGTGATCCACCCGTGGCTAAGAACATAAGAAATAGGAGCAGGGGGAGGCAATAAGGCCCCTCGAGCCTATCCGCCATTCAATCAGATCATGGCTGATCTTCAACCTCAACTCCACTTTCCTGCCCGATCCCCATACCCCGTAATTCCCCTAGAGTCCAAAAATCTGCCCATCTCAGCCTTGAATATACTCAATGACTGAGCATCCACAGCCATCTGGGATAGAGAATTCTGAAGATTCACAATCCTGAGTGAAGAAATTCCTCCTTATCTCAGTCTTAAATGGCCGACCCCTTATCCTGCGACAATGCCCTCTAGTTCTAGACTCTCCAGCCAGGGGAAACAAACTCTCAGCATCTACCCTGTCAAGCTCTCTCAGAATCTTATATGTTTCAAAGAGATCACCTCTCATTCTTCTAAACTCCAGAGAGTATAGGCCCATTCTACTCAATCTCTCCTCATAGGACAACCCTCTCATCCCAGGAATTAATCTAGTGAACCTGCGCTGCACCGCCTCTAAGGCGAATATATCCTTCCTTAGATAAGGAGACCAAAACTGTACGCAGTACTCCAGGCAAGATCTCACCAAAGGCCTGTACAATTGTAGTAAGACTTCCTTACTCTTGTACTCCAACCCCCTTGCAATAAAGGCCAACGTGCCATTTGCTTTCCTAATTGCCTGCTGTACCTGCATGCTAACTTTTTGTGTTTCTTGTACCAGGACACCTGTCTCTCTGGACACTAATGTTTAATAGTTTCTTAACTAAAGAAGTTACAGATAGTATTAGGTTAAAAGAAGAGGCTTATAATGTTGCCTAGAAGAGTAGTAAGCCTGAGGATTGGAAGAGTTTTAGAAACCAGAAAAGGATGACCAAAAATTGATAAAGAGGGCGAAAATAGAATGAGAGTAAACTATCAAGATATATAAAAACAGAAGTAAGAGCTTCTACGAGTATATAAAAAGGAAGAGAGTAGCGAAAGTAAATGTGGGTCCCTTAGAGGCTGAGACAGGAGAAATTATAATGGGGAATAAGGAAATGGTACCAGAGAAATTAATGGGACTAAAAGCCGACAAATCACCTGGACCTGGTGGCCTACAACCTAGGGTTCTAATACAGGTGGCTGCAGAAATAGTGGATGCATTGGTTGTGATCTTACAAAATTGGAAGGTAGCAATTGTAACATCACTATTCAACAAAAGAGGAAGAGAGAAAACAGGGAACTGCACGTTAATTGCAGAGATAAACGGGTTTGACCTCATAGCCATTACAGAGACAGGATTGCAAAATGACTAAGGTTGGAAACTGAATATTCCAATGCGTTATGACATTTAGAAAAGACAGGCAGAATGGAAATGGAGGAGGTGTATCAATAATAATAAAGGAAGACATAAGGACAGTGGTGAGAAAGGATCTCAGTTCGGAAGATAAGGAAGTAGAATCAGTGTTGGTAGAAGAAAGAAATAACAAGCAGCAGAAAACACTGGTGGGAGTAGTTTATAGGTCCCCTAATAGTAGCAATACCGTTGGACAGAGTATTAATCATGAAACAATAGGAGCTTGTAACCAAGGAAATGCAGTCATCATGGGGGACTTTAATCTGCATATAGACTGGGCAAATCAAATTGGCAAAGGTAGTTTGGAAGACAAGTTCATGGAATGTATTCGAGACAGTTTCCTCGAGCAATATGTCAGGGAACCAACCAGGGAACAGATTATTTTAGATCTTGTATTATGTAATGGCATAGGGTTAATTAATAATCTCACAGTAAAAGAACCTCTAGGGAAGAGTGATCAAATATGATTTGGGTGTCCTTGTACACAAAACACAAAGTTAACATGCAGGTACTGCAAGCAATTAAGAGGCAAATGGTATGCTGGCCTTAATTGCAAGGGGGTTATAATGTAAGAGTAAGGAAGTCTTGCTGCAATTGTACAGGGCTTTGGTGAGACCACACCCAGATTAAGCCATTGAAAAATATAACAGTAACCTGAAAAAATGTTTCAAAATTTGTTCTCCAACTATTTTGGAAATCATTTAAAATCACAAAGAAATTCATCAATCCCATTATAGGATAAGGACAAGTATGACCTTCCACTTGGACGGAGAGAATCCGACTACACAAGCTGGAAAATTGTGCACACTGCAATACTCAGAACATAAGAACTTAAAAAATAGGAGCAGGAGTAGGCCATACTGCCCTGCGAGCCTGCTGCGCAATTCAATGAGATTATGGCAGTTCTTCGACCTCAACTCCCATATCCCTAGATTCCCCTAGAGTCCAAAAATCTATCGATCTCAGTCTTGAACATACTCAACGACTGAGCATCCACAGCCCTCTGGAGTAGAGAATTCCAAAGATTCACAGCCATCTGAGTGAAGAAATTTCTCCTCATCTCAGTCCTAAATGACTGACACCTTATCCTAGTACTATGTCCCCTAGTTCTAGACTCTCCAGCCAGGGGAAAAAGCCTCTCAGCATCTACCCTGTCAAGTCCTCTCAGAATCTTATATGTTTCAATGGCCTCACCTCCCATTCTTCTAAACTCCAGATTCCACTCAATCTCTCCTCAAAGGACAACCCTCTCATCCCAGGAATCAATCTAGTGAATCTTCATTGCACTGCCTCTAAGGCAAGTATATCCTTCCGTAGGTAAGACGACCAAAACTGTACACAGTATTCCAGGTGTGGTCTCACCAAAGCCCTGTACAATTGCAGCAAGTCTTCCTTACTCTTGTACTCCAACCTCTTGCAATAAAGGCCAACATACCATTTGCCTTCCTAATTGCCTGCAATACCTGCATGCTAACATTCTGTGTTTTGTGTAGAAATCCCTCTTATCACCAATATTTAATAGTTTCTCACCATTTAAAAAATATTCTGTTTTTCTACTATTCCTACCACAGTGAATAACCTCACATTTCCCCACATTATACTCCATCTGCCATGTTCTTGTCTACTCACTTAACCTGTCGATATCCCTTTGCAGACTCTTCATGTCCTCCTCATAGCTTACTTTCCCACCTAGCATTGTATCGTCAGCAAACTTGGATACATTACACTCGGTCCCTTCCATCCTCTATCCATGCTAATATATTACCCCGAACCCCATGAGTCCTTGTGTAGCAACCTTTCATCTGGCACCTTATCGAATACCTTTTGAAAATCCAAATGTACTACATCCACTCATTCCCCTCTATCTACCCTGCCAGTTACATCCTCAAGAAACTCTAATACGTTTGTCAAACACGATTCCTCTTTCATAAAACCATGTTGCCCTTTTACCACATTCTTAATAATGGATTCCAGCATTTTCTGGCCTGTTGTTCCCTGTTTTCTCGCTCACTCCTTTCTATGAATCTCAGGAATTTTGGAAGATCACAACCAATGCATCCACTATCTCTGCAGCCACCTCTTTTAAAACACTAGGATGTAGGCCATCAGATCCAGGGGATTTGTCAGCTTTTAGTCCCTTTAATTCCTCCGGTACTTTTTCTTTACTAATATTAATTACTTTAAGTTCCCCACTCTCATTTGCCCCTTGGTTCCCCACTATTTCTGGTATGTTTTTTGTGTCTTCTACTGTGAAGACAGATACAAAATATTTGTTCAACGTCTCTGCCATTTCTTTATTCCCCATTATAATTTCTCCTGTCTCAGCCTTTAAGGGACCCATGTTTACTTTCGCTACTCTCTTCCTTTTAACATACTTGTAGAAGCTCTTACAATCTGTCTTTATATTTCTCGCGAGTTTACTCTCATATTCTATCTTCTCCCTTTATCAATTTTTTGGTCATCCTTTGCTGGTTTCTAAAACTCTCCCAAATCTTCAGGCTTACTACTCTTCTTGGCAACATTACAAGCCTCTTCTTTTAACCTAATACTATCCTTAACTTCTTTAGTTAGCCACGGATGGATCACTTTTCCCGTGGAGTTCTTATTTCTCAATGGAACGTATATTTGTTGAGAATATTGAAATATTTATTTAAATGTCTGCCATTGCTTTTCAACCATCATACCCTTTAATTTAATTTCCCAATCTACCTTAGCCAACTCACCCCTCACACCTATGTAATTGGCTTTATTTAAGTTTAAGAATCTAGTTTCGGACTTAAGTACGTCACTCTCAAATTCAATGTGAAATTCTACCATATTATGATCACTCTTCCCCAGAGGATCCTTTATTGTGAGATTACTAATTAACCCTGTCTCATTGCTGCAGGAGTTCCTCAGGGCAGTGTCCTAGGCCCAACCATCTTCAGCTGCTTCATCAATGACCTTCCCTCCATCATAAGGTCAGAAATGGGGATGTTCGCTGATGACTGCACAGTGTTCAGTTCCATTCGCAACCCCTCAGATAATGAAGCAGTCCGAGCCTGCATGCAGCAAGACCTGGACAACATCCAGGCTTGGGCTCATAAGTGGCAAGTAACATTCGTGCCAGATAAGTGCCAGGCAATGACCATCTCCAACAAGAGAGAGTCTAACCACCTCCCCTTGACATTCAACGGCATTACCATCGCCGAATCCCCCACCATCAACATCCTGGGGGTCACCATTGACCAGAAACTTAACTGGACCAGCCATATAAATACTGTGGCTACGAGAGCAGGTCAGAGGCTGGGTATTCTGCGGCGAGTGACTCACCTCCTGACTCCCCAAAGCCTTTCCACCATCTACAAGGCACAAGTCAGGAGTGTGATGGAATACTCTCCACTTGCCTGGATGAGTGCAGCTCCAACAACACTCAAGAAGCTCGACACCATCCAAGATAAAGCAGCCCGCTTGATTGGCACCCCATCCACCACCCTAAACATTCACTCCCTTCACCACCGGCGCACTGTGGCTGCAGTGTGTACCATCCACAGGATGCACTGCAGCAACTCGCCAAGGCTTCTTCGACAGCACCTCCCAAACCCGCGACCTCTACCACCTAGAAGGACAAGGGCAGCAGGCACATGGGAACAACACCACCTGCACGTTCCCCTCCAAGTCACACACCATCCCGACTTGGAAATATATCGCCGTTCCTTCATTGTCGCTGGGTCAAAATCCTGGAACTCCCTTCCTAACAGCACTGTGGGAGAACCGTCACCACATGGGCTGCAGCGGTTCAAGAAGGCGGCTCACCACCACCTTCTCGAGGGCAATTAGGGATGGGCAATAAATGCCGGCCTTGCCAGCGACGCCCACATCCCGTGAACGAATAAAAAAATTTTAAAAAATTAAAAATTCGGACAAGACAAGATCTAAAATAGCCTGTTCCCCGGTTGGTTCCATGACGGAAGGGGAACAAGATGTACAGAAACAATTTAACCAAAGTTAAAAGGAGTGCACTGTATTAGAAAGTGATTTATAAAAAGACTAAAAGTTAGAAATTACAATGTTTAACAATGGAAAAATAATGTCAATTTAGGCGACAGAGTACACATAAATAACCATAGGAAAGTTTACAGTACATAAAGGGGAATTCTCACCATGTAAACAGAAAGTATGACTGATAACAACAGAACAACTTCAACTTTGAGTCTTTCTATATTAATATGGAAGGTTCCAGTAGCACGTTACAATCACACAACTACAAAATTTGAACAAGCAAAACTGGGTTCTTTTAGTATTCTTTCATCCAATTCAGTAGCACCTTACCAAGATTGTTCACATTTCAATTTTATACTCAAAGCTGAACCATAATAAACAATTGCTTTGTGTACTACACTGTCATTTATGTAAACACTTCTCCACAATAGATTTACTAATTTACAAAGCAAATTAGTGTCCAGTTATCAAAACAATGAATCCACTCTATCTTCTAATTCTGATAAATGGAGAGCACTTTCACTTAAGTTGAAAATCTACAGGTACAGATGTTCACACTGGATTCCCAAGAACAAATTTTAGAAACAGAGTATGCCTGAATGCTATTTTTTTTTTGCACCTCTATTAATTCTTCATACTTAAAGGAACAATACTAGATTTTTGCACCTACCTAAATTTTGTATGGTGATCAGTCTTGCCTAAATTCCATAGAGATGGGTTGAGTCTTCCTCAAATGGTAAAATCACCATAGGACAAGAAAATCTGCAACAAAATAACTGATTTAGTACTGTAATTATTTAGTGTTAAATTTAAAACATAAAACTTCAATAAGAGCTTATGAATATGGTGATCAGTCACTATATGAAAGGTGATTTCCTCTTTTTAAAATAGTCTAAGTTTATGCAAGCAACAAACATTTTAAAAAAGCAACAGTACCCCTGCACACATTTGGGGGTTCTTAAACCTTGCCTCTGATAATCTGCACCGAAGCTCTTGATTTAGGTAAGCATTGGGTACCCTGCAGGGAGCGTGTGCACTCCAAATTGGCAAACAAAAAATTCTACCTGTGAGGATTTCTCAGCCATTTTGGTTGGAGACTCCTAAACATGGTGGTGGGTTTCTGCACATGTAAGACACCGAGTTGACCAAAAAAAAGGAATTTGTGCATGGATCCAAATCTTATATGCATGTTTACCTGCAAACTTGAAGAAGCAATTCAAACCCAGTAATTAGGATTGCTGAGGATAGATTCAGCCACGCAAGTCCTTTTTGGGCAAGCCCATGGTCTCCCTCTGTTCCGCTACTGCGAGTAGCTGCCTCACATTGAGCAGCAACTCAAAGGTCTTATCCTCCATTCCCAGTGACCATCCCACCCAGCCTGCTCCTTGAGGATTAATCCCTCGAACCTCATCTTGATCCCACCAGTGGATCATCAACCAATGCACCACTCCACATTGCCCTCACTTGCAAACAAGGCCATCACGATCTCACTGTGGATGAATCTACTAACACTATTGCCCTAACAGAAACCTGGTTTAAGAACATAAGAAATAGGAGCAGGAGTAGGCCAATCAGCCCCTCGAGCCTGCTCCGCCATTCAATAAGATCATGGCTGATCTGATCCTAACCTCAAATCTAAATTCATGTCCAATTTCCTGCCCGCTCCCCGTAACCCCTAATTCCCTTTACTTCTAGGAAACTGTCGATTTCCGTTTTAAATTTATTTAATGATGTAGCTTCCACAGCTTCCTGGGGCAGCAAATTCCACAGACCTACTACCCTCTGAGTGAAGAAGTTTCTCCTCATCTCAGTTTTGAAAGAGCAGCCCCTTATTCTAAGATTATGCCCCCTAGTTCTAGTTTCACCCATCCTTGGGAACATCCTTACCGCATCCACCCGATCAAGCCCCTTCACAATCTTATATGTTTCAATAAGATCACCTCTCATTCTTCTGAACTCCAATGAGTAGAGTCCCAATCTACTCAACCTCTCCTCATATGTCTGCCCCCTCATCCCCGGGACTAACCGAGTGAACCTTCTTTGTACTGCCTCGAGAGCAAGTATGTCTTTTCTTAAGTATGGACACCAAAACTGTATGCAGTATTCCAGGTGTGGTCTCACCAATACCTTATATAACTGCAGCAATACCTCCCTGTTTTTATATTCTATCCCCCGAGCAATAAAAGCCAACATTCCGTTGGCCTTCTTGATCACCTGCTGCACCTGCATACTAACTTTTTGATCTTCTTGCACTAGGACCCCCAGATCCCTTTGTACTGCAGTACTTTCCAGTTTCTCACCATTAAGATAATAACTTGCTCTCTGATTTTTCCTGCCAAAGTGCATAACCTCACATTTTCCAATATTGTATTGCATCTGCCAAATCTCCGCCCACTCACCCAGCCTGTCTATATCCCAGTGTAGGTTTTTTTATGTCCTCCTCACTCTCCACTTTCCCTCCCATCTTTGTATCATCTGCAAACTTTGATACGTTACACTTGGTCCCCTCCTCCAAATCGTTAATATAGTTTGTAAAGAGTTGGGGACCCAGCACCAACCCCTGCGGAACACCACTGGCTACTGGTTGCCAGTCCGAGAATGAACCGTTTATCCCAACTCTCTGCTTCCTGTTAGATAACCAATCTTCCACCCATGCCAGAATATTACCCCCAATCCAGTGATTCTTTATCTTGAGCAATAATCTTTTACGTGGCACCTTGTCGAATGCCTTCTGGAAGTCTAAATACACTACGTCCACTGGTCCCCTTTATCCACCCTGCACGTTATGTCCTCAAAGAACTCAAGCAAATTTGTCAGACATGACTTCGCCTTCGTAAAGCCATGCTGACTTTGTCCTATTAAATTATGTTTATCCAAATGTTCCGCTACTGTCTCCTTGATAATAGATTCCAAAATTTTACCCACCACAGATGTTAGGCTAACTGGTCTATAATTTCCAGCCTTCTGCCTACTACCCTTTTTAAATAAGGGTGTTACATTGGCAGTTTTCCAATCTGCCGGGACCTTTGCCGAGTCCAGAGAATTTTGGAAAATTATTACCAAAGCATCCACAATCCCTACTGCCACTTCCCTCAAGACCCTCGGATGTAAGCCATCAGGTCCAGGGGATTTATCCGCCTTGAGTCCCATTATTTTACTGAGTACCAATTCCTTAGTGATTTTAATCGTATTTAGCTCCTCCCCACCTCGAGCCCCATTTGTCCAGTGTTGGGATATTCTTAATGTCCTCTACCGTAAAGGCTGAAACAAAATATTTGTTCAGCATTTTTGCCATCTCCATGTTTCCCACCATTAATTTCCCGGTCTCATCCTCTAAGGGACCTACGTTTGCCTTAGCCACCCGTTTTCATTTTATATAACTGTAGAAACTCTTGCTATCTGTTTTTATATTTTTTGCTAATTTATTTTCATAATCTATCTTCCCTTTCTTAATCAATCCTTTAGTTACTTTTTGCTGTCTTTTGAAGACTTCCCAATCTTCTATCGTCCCACTAAGTTTGGCTACCTTATAAGTCCTTGTTTTTAGTCGGATACTGTCCTTAATTTCTTTACTTAGCAATGGATGGCTGTCATTTCTTTTACACCCTTTTTTCCTCAGTGGAATATATATTTTTTGAAAGTTGTAAAATAACTCCTTGAATGAACACCACTGCTCATGTACCATCTTACCCGTTAATCCATTTTCCCAGTCCACTTTAATCAATTCCGCTCTCATACCATCATAGTCTCCTTTATTCAAGCTCAGTACGCTTGTTTGAGAACCAACCGTCTCACCCTCTAATTGGATATGGAATGTAACCATGTTATGGTCACTCATTCCAAGGGGGATCCTTAACTAGGACATTAATTAATTAATCCTGGCTCATTACAGAGGACCAGGTCCAAGGTTGCTTTCCCCCTTGTAGGATCAGTTACATACTGCTCAAGAAATCCATCCCTAATACACTCAATAAACTCTTCCTCAAGGCTGCCCTGCCCAATTTGATTTGTCCAGTTAATATGATAGTTAAAATCCCCCATAATTATAACTGTTCCCTTATTACATGCCCCGACTATTTCCTGATTAATACTTCTTCCAGCAGAGTTGCAACTATTAGGAGGCCTACATACTACGCCCACGAGTGTTTTTTTTCCCCTTATTATTCCTTATCTCTACCCAAACTGTTTCATTATCCTGATCCTTTGTCCCAATATCATTTCTCTGTATTACAGTGATTCCTTCGTTTATTAACATAGCCACCCCACCTCCCCTTCCTTCCTGCCTGTCCTTCCTGATTGTTAAATAACCTGGCATATTTAATTCCCAGTCGTTGTCACCCTGCAGCCATGTTTCTGTAATGGCCACAAGATCATACCCATATGTAGTTATTTGTGCCGTTAACTCGTCCATTTTGTTACGAATGCTACGTGCATTCAGATAAAGAACTTTCAAATATGTTTACAGGCAGCGACACATTCTATCAAATTCCATTCAGACCACCACAACAGTGGCGTAGCTCTCATGGAAAAGTCCCATCTCAGCCTTTCTCCCTACTCCTCCAGCACCTCTCCTCCTTCAAGAATCAAGCCTTCTTCCATCCCACCTGCCATTTAAAATCACTGTCATCTATCACCACCCCCCCCAAACCCATCAATGTCATAATTGAAATTTCTACCATTCTCTCTTCCCTTGTGTTGGGTGATTTCAACCTACAATTAAGCTCCTAGTCCCCTCACCTCATTCAATTTCAACCTCCCACCCAGATCTACGGCTACTCTCTCGACCTCACCTTCTCACATTACCTCGCCAAAGTCTCAATGCAATATCTTCCTCATCTCCTTTACTATTCATTCTTCCCTCCGTCTTCCTCCAATATCTCTGCCACTGTTGACCTGCTCAACTGCTCCCTCACCTCTGTTTCTGATCCCCTTATTCCCACCAAATCACTATCTCCTGCTGTTCCTCTGTACAATTCCCATCTTCGTTCCCTTGAGCCTTGCGCCTGCCTTACTCATACCAACAAAAGCAGTCTCGCCAAATTCATAATTAACATTCTCTGCAACTGTAACTGTGGTGATCAACCATGCCATCCTCCTCCATCACCCATCCTCTTTTGTCTAGCTGTGTGGGGCTACACTTGCATAGTTCCACTCCTTTCTGTCCCAATGCAGTCAATGCATCTCCGCCAATGTCTTCTATTCCAGCCCTGACAAGAGCAGCAAGCACATGGGAACACCACCACCTGCACATTCCCCTCCAAGTCACACACCATCCCGACTTGGAAATATATCAGCGTTCCTTCATCGTCGCTGGGTCAAAATCCTGGAATTCCCTACCCAACGGGACTGTGGGAGAACCTTCACCACATGGACTGCAGCGGTTGAAGGCAGTGGCTCACCACCACCTTCTCAAGGGCAATTAGGGATGGGCAATAAATACTGGCCTTGTCAGCTACGCCCACATCCCATGAACAAATAAAAAAAAGTAGTCATCTCTGGAGTTCAAGGATCGATCCCTGGGCACCATCCTCTTCCTCATTAACATGCTGCCACAGTGACGTCATTCACACACTTAGGATCACCTTCAATATATAAACTGACGACAACCAGCTCCACCTCCTCCCTCAACCCCACAATCACCACCATACTGTCAGACTACCTAACTGACATTAAGTCAAAACTTCCTCCTACTGAACATCAAGAAAACCAGAGCCATTATTTTCAGCCCCCGCCATAAACAGCGCTCCCTTGCCACTGATTCTGTCATCATCTCTAGGCACATTCAGGCTGAATCAGGCTGTGAGAAACATTGACATCCTATTCAATCCAGAATTGAGTTTTAAACCTCACATTCTAAACTATTCAGGCATTCACCGCCAGCCAGGAGTTTCAGAGACCATCCTCAATACTGGATAGTGGAATGTGGAACTTGCTACCATAAGGAGTAGTTGAGGCGAAAGAAAAGATGCATTTAAGGGGAGGCTAGATAAGTGCATGAAGGAGAATGGAATAGAAGGATAAGCTGATAGGTTTGGATGAAGTAGGGTGAGAGGCTTGTGTGGAGCATAAACACTGGCATAGACCTGTTGGGCTGAATGGCCTGTTACTGAGCTGGAAATTCTATGTAATTCTATGTACATTCTCTCCATCACCAAGACGACTTACTTGCACCTCCATGACTAGTAGCTCCAACTGTTCACACATGCTCAAATTCCAGTTTACCTGATCTCTGTGGTATCAAGTTTATGCTGCTCAAGAGTTAAACCAGAAATATTTTTGACACTGCCATCTAGTGTTACTGTATGCTATTACTGGTGAACAAAGCTTCTTCTAAGCTAATAATTACAAATATTTAATACACAAGACTAGCAACCAAACATTAACTCATTATCCATGGTCCACTATCCAGTATTGAGGATGGCCTCTCAAACTCCTGGCTGGCAATGAATGCCTGAATAGTTTAGAATGCATTACATGTGCATTCAGGGATCCTTATTTGAAGGCAAGCTAGCTAGCAAGTAAACAATGATTGTCCTCTCTCCTACCTTCTCAGTTCATTGAAAGAAGATAAATAATACATACTAGTAGATCTCTCATGATGTTGCTCTTGGTGAGTCAGCGGATACAGTGTTTTACAACAGTTGGGGTGTTTATGCCATGTTAGCGATAACACAGGGCCTTCACCAAGTCAAATTCCATTTTTACTAAAAAATATTCTGGGGTATTTACTGGTTCTTTGGAGATTACATTTGGACAGAGTTGCAGAATTCGAACGAGTGGTCTTATTTTATATATTTCTTGATGTATATATTTAATATTTATGGTTTACCATTGTTAAAAGTGAGAAGATACAACAAGATGCAATGCAACAGTTGTAGAAAGAGTGGGGGGGGGGGTTTTATTCGTTCATGGGATGTGGGCATCACTGGCATCACTGGCAAGGCCAGCATTTATTGCCCATCCCTAATTGCCCTTGAGAAGGTGGTGGCGAGCCGCCTTCTTGAACCGCTGCAGTCCCTGTGGTGAAGGTTCTCCCACAGTGCTCTTTGGTAGGGTGTTCCAGGATTTTGACCCAGCAACGATGAAGGAACAGCAATATATTTCCAAGTCGGGATGGTGTGTGACTTGGAGGGGAACGTGCAGGTGGTGTTGTTCCCATGTGCCTGTTGCCCTTGTCCTTCTAGGCAGTAGAGGTCGTGGGTTTGGGAGGTGCTGTCGAAGAAGCCTTGGTGAGTTGCTGCAGTGCAATCTGTAGATAGTACACACTGCAGCCACTGTGCGCCGGTGGTGGAGGGAGTGAATGTTTAGGGTGGTGGATGGAGTGCCAATCAAGTGGGCTGCTTTGTCCTGGATGGTGTCGAGCTTCTTGAGTGTTGTTGGAGCTGCACTCATCCAGGCAAGTCGAGAGTATTCCATCACACTCCCGACTTGTGCCTTGTAGATGGGGGAGAGGCTTTGGGGAGTCAGGAGATGAGTCACTCGCCGCAGAATACCCAGCCTCTGATCTGCTCTTGTAGCTACAGTATTTATGTGGCTGGTCCAGTTAAGTTTCTGGTCAATGGTGACCCCCAGGATGTTGATGGTGGGGGATTCGGCGATGGTAATGCCATTGAATGTCAAGGGGAGGTGGTTAGATTCTCTCTTGTTGGAGATGGTCATTGCCTGGCACTTGTCTGGCGCAAATGTTACTTGCCACTTATCAGCCCAAGCCTGGATGTTGTCCAGGTCTTGCTGCATGCAGGCAGGGACTGCTTCATTAACTGAGGGTTGCGAATGGAACTGAACACTGTGCAATCATCAGTGAACATCCCCATTTCTGACCTTGTGATGGAGGGAAGGTCATTGATGAAGCAGCTGATGATGGTTGGGCCTAGGACACTGCCCTGAGGAACTCCTGCAGCAATGTCCTGGGGCTGAGATGATTGGCCTCTAACAACCACTACCAACTTCCTTTGTGCTAGGAATGACTCCAACCACTGGAGAGTTTTCCCCGATTCCCATGGACTTCAATTTTACTAGGGCTCCTTGGTGCTCCACTCGATCAAATACTGCCTTGATGTCAAGGGCAGTCGCTCTCACCTCACCTCTGGAATTCAGCTCTTTTGTTCATGTTTGGACCAAGGCTGTAATGAGATCTGGAGCTGAGTGGTCCTGGCAGAACCCAAATTGAGAATCAGTGAGCAGGTCATTGGTGAGTAAGTCCCGCTTGATAGCACTGTCGATGACACCTTCCATCACTTTGCTGATGATTGAGAGTAGACTGATGGGGCGGTAATTGGCCGGATTGGATTTGTCCTGCTTTCTGTGGACAGGACATACCTGGGCAATTTTCCACATTGTCGGGTAGATGCCAGTGTTGTAGCTGTACTGGACAGCTTGGCTAGAGGCACAGCTAGTTCTGGAGCACAAGTCTTCAGCACTACAGCTGGGATGTTGTCGGAGCCCATAGCCTTTGTTGTATCCAGTGCTCTCACCACCACCTTCTCGAGGGCAATTAGGGATGGGCAATAAATGCCGGCCTTGCCAGCGACGCCCACATCCCGTGAACGAATAAAAAAAAATTTTTTTTAAATCACGTGGAGTCAATCAAATTGGCCAAAGACTGGCTTCTGTGATGGTGGGGATATCAGGAGGAGGCCGAGATGGATCATCTACTCAACACTTCTGGCTGAAGATGGTTGCAAACGCTTCAGCCTTGTCTTTTGCACTCACCTGCTGGACTCTGCCATCGTTGAGGATGGGGATGTTCTCAGAGCCTCCTCCTCCCGTTAGTTGTTTAACTGTTCACCACCATTCATGGCTGCATGTGGCAGGACTGCAGAGCTTTGATCTGATCCTTTGGTTGTGGAATCGCTTAGCTCTGTCTATAGCATGTTGCTTCTGCTGTTTAGCATGCACATGAAGGCAGTCCTGTGCTTTGGTAGAACTGGGGGATGGTCCTGGGTTTTGGTGGATCCCCCAGTGCTACCAAAGCCCAGGACCAACCCCCCATGCATCGGCAGAACTGGAGTACAGTCCTGGAGTTTGACAACATTGTAATGAGGCAGCTAGAGTTTGGCAACGTGATGGGGTCCTTTAATCTGCCATCACTTTGGAAGGGGGTTTGGAAGAACTTTGGGAAGCGAACAGGTTTGACACAACTGGGGGTGTAATGTGATGTTAGCTCACTAATGGTATCCATTAGAAGGGAAGGGAAAAGGCATGGTCTGACAACAGTGGTAGGTGAAGGGAATCCCATATCTGACAGCACTGTTTGCAACTTTCTAAAGAATCCATGTTAACATTGAGTTTGGTGTTTTGTGATTGTTTCCTTGTATATATCTGTGTCTCAGCTACAAGAAAATTATGTTCTGTGCACTTTAGTTACCATGTTAAACTTTATAAAATGTAAAGGAAAAACTTCTCTAAGTACTTCTAGCATTTATTACTATGCTACATTCTAATTACTATAAACAAAACACGGCTCATAATTAGAACCTTTAACATTCAACTCATTTGTTTTTTTAATTTAAAAATGAACTCAAACTGGAATGTGGAAAGACAATGGGATAGAAATGCTTCTTGGATGGTGGTGCAAAACGGGCGATAGCAAATCGACAGCCCGTTTTACTATCCACCCAAATTTTCATGTCCATTGAAGTCAATAGAAAAGAAAATCAGGTGGCGTATAAAACAGGCTACCAATTCACAATGGCCTGTTTTTCTCTACCGCTCAAGATGATGTCCCTATTTCCTCTTCCCTCTAACTCCCCATCTCGTTTTATCAGAGGTGTCCCCAATTAGAATGTTTATATTTTTTTACCAGTCAGCAAAACACAGGTGATTGTTAGGGGATAATTAGAGTCTGTTTGCTTTTGTTTCTTTTGAAAAATAAATTCCATTTAGGAGAAACATTGGCCCCGATTGTAAAGGGAAGGTGGGTACAGTGCGCACGAGCCCCAAAGCAGGCGATGCACCCGGAGATTCGAGGGATGTGGAGGCCCGGCTGATCTTTACTCATTTCCATAAATTTTCTCGTTGAGCCACCCAAACCCAGCCAGATCCACTACCTGGCGGCGAGTGGAAACATGGATTCGGGAGCAGAAGGCCCCAGCCAGTGACCCAGGTAAGTGGTGAAGGGGCGCAGCTCTGGACACTCCTCCTAGCCCACAAGGAAATCTAAAATAAAATTTTAAAACTTACGATCCACCTCCAGGCAGGTCTGGCCCGACGGGAAACCACCACTGTGCCCCCACTCAAGCCTCCGACTTAAACTGCAATCAGGTCCCGATTACATTATAAGGACCCGATCTGCATATTTAAAGAAGGACCCCACTGCCTTCTTGCAGCTGTCCCGCTTGCCTGCTCAAAAGAGCAGGTTAACATCGGGAAGTCAGCGGGATCAGTAAGTCGCTGCCCTCATTTTAATTGTCCCCGCCCGGTTAATGCCAGGCAGGGGCAGTTAAAATCAGGGCCACTCTCTCTCAGCTTAATGCACTTTATGAAGTTTATAGAACACAAAAGTTACAACAACCGTGTAATCAGTCTTCTCTCTCACACACACACGCGCCATTTAAAATAAACATTACCTGTTTTTGAAATTTCTCCTCTGGCTTTTCTTTAATTCATATTGACAAACCACTGAACAGAAATTACTAGAAGCTAAAGTAAACGTATTCCAGCAGTTCAGCTACTGAATGGCACTGATACAGCCAGGAAAATTGGGTATATTGCACATGCTCACACAGCACAATCTGAATTCAACTAACCGTCACAGCTCTGGCAAAAATATCAAGTTCAAGCCCAGACTTTTGGGAAAGGTTGATGCCTTCAAATAGATACTTCAATGAACACACTGAATGACACAAAAGACAAATCAACAGCTAAATTTAATCACATTATTGTGAAATATGTAAATTCTGACTCTAGGTTTGCTGAAACCCTTACTTTCGACATTAAATATTTCAGCTACTGGGGACAAGATGGCAGATATTTTTTTCCCGTAAACATTGAGCGATTTGTGCAGGTTGTGGGGGGGGGGGGGGCGGTACAGTACCAGCTAGTGGCCACATCCTGTAATTACATAATGAAAGGAGCCATTTAACACATTTTTTTCCATTTTAAATGTGGACATAAGAACTTTTCATGGAAAAAGTTGATATAAATGTGTGACAAAAAGTGTGATAACAGGGAGCAAGGTTTTGTACAAAGGAGATGTGCGCAAGTCTACGATGCAGATCCACAAGTGGATCCCTTGTGCCGTTGTTCACAGTGACTCAAAGGTTTTGTAAGACCAGCAATGGGGGTGTCCATGTGATCTGGGAAAAATGGCTCAAGTCTGGCAGTACTGGGAAGGAGCCGTATGGTCTATCAGTATTTTGAGGAGTTCGGAGGGCCTGGCAACACTGGGAGAGGGGTCCCTAGGATCCAGGAACATTGCAGTGGGAGGTTTTTGGAAACAATGTGGTAGGTCCTGGGATCTGAGATCACAGGGAGAGGGATTCTGGGGTCTAGAAGTTTTGGGGGCGGTTCTGGGATCTGAAGCATTAATGAGGGAGCTCTCCGGGTCTGGAACATTGGGGACCGTTCTGGGATCAGCGAGCTCCAGGACCACAGTCTAGTGGCTTGTGAGCACTGAAAAGGTGTCCCCCTAGGGGACCCAATCTGCCATCGGTCCTTCCTAAACATAAGCCCTAATCTCTCCCCCCCACCCCCCCCCCCCCCCACCTATCAGCTTCCTCCCCCAACCACAGTAAATTGCACCCTCAGATATCCTCCCAGCACCACTTTGTTCAGTGTCAGTTAGTTCTCATCTTTACATTCCTGGCTTAAAGTATTTGAGAGTAAGTATCCTGCTTGTTAAAATTAATGACAGAAAATCACAGGCTGGGATGCATAATGTCCCAAGATACACCCCATCCTACACCAGGTTCCTGGAGATGTCAATTAAAATGCTGCAGACATCCCGGCTCTGGTATTGTGTTCTTGGAACATTGCTTAGTTTCTCTATACCTTTCTTTGAAACATGACACAGAAATTTGAGTGCAGCATGAGAAGTATGACACAGGAAGTGTGACATGAGAAAAATTGCCCACCAGATAGGCAGATCTTCCAAAGCATTGTTTAGTGAGTGGGATAAAATGCTGTTTGAAGAGGTGAAAGAAATAATATTAAAAAGATGAATAGGTTCTGAAAAGTAGTATTGGAGGTAGGAAGAGACTGATTAACAAATATAAAATCCACCGAGATTGCTTCCTGTTCTTCATGGTGCAAATGGGGAAGCTGCAGAGTTCCGACAGCCAACCTATAACAGCCTAGTTCACTAAGTTTTGCTGCAATGTCAAAATTCAAAGGCACAAGGTTTGTCGAGTATTATAAATCAAAGCTTGATATCATGATACTCACCGTGAACAGTTCTTAACTGAGTGCCAGAGTACTCCAGATAGCATAACGCTTGCCAAGTGTTACAACCAAACTGTGTGCTCACTGCCTGAGTTCAGTAACACAATGACCACTGTGATGTACCACTCACAATAGTCTGTCTGTCTCTCACTGAACCAGGAATTTGTCACACCACCAAGTCCATACTCATTAAACAGTAGCATATTATTTTGAACCTGCACTGTTCTGCATTCTGGATGGCAGGTGGGAAATACTTGTCTGGTATGAACACTAATCCTAGAAACATGGTACCAACAGCAGTGACTCACTGTGGAACAATGAACAATCAGCCTGTTCAACATAAACAAGAGATTGTGCACCATCCGTTATGGTATGTCCTATATTTTTAAAAAATGTACAAAAGTAGATGTTTATTCAGGATGCTTTTCATCCTCCAAAAGCCTTTCCACAAAACTTTTCTTTTGTATTTCCCTTTCATAGTCACACAATCACTGCTGAATTTCTTTTTAAGAATATAGATTGCAGATGGGCTATTCCACAGCACTTAGATGAACATATAACTTCATCCCATTTGTTTATAACAGAGGCAGAACAATCATGTAGTTGAGGAGGAAGAGTGTGAAGTATTGGCTGGGATAAACATAGTGAGAGAGGAAGTATTAAGGGGTTTAGCATCTTTGAAAGTAGATAAATCGCCAGGCCCAGATGAAATGTATCCTAGGCTGTTAAAAGAAGCAAGGGAGGAAATAGCGGAAGGTTTGACCATCATTCTCCAATCCTCCCTGGCTATGGGTGTAGTGCCGGAGGATTGGAGGACTGCTAACGTTGTACCGTTGTTTAAAAAGGGAGGAAGAGATAGACCAAGTAATTATAGGCCAGTCAGTCTAACCTCGGTGGTGGGCAAATTATTGGAATCAATTCTGAGGGACAGCATAAATCGTCATTTAGAAAGGCATGGGTTAATCAAGGTCAGTCAGCATGGATTTGTTAAGGGAAGGTCATGTCTGACTAACTTGATTGAAATATTTGAGGAGGTAACAAGGAGGGTCAATGAAGGTAACGCGTTTGATGTAGTGTACATGGATTTTAACAAGGCTTTTGACAAGGTTCCATGTGGCAGACTGGTCAAAAAAGTAAAAGCCCATGGGATCGAAGGGAGAGTGGCAAGTTGGATCCAAAATTGGCTCAGTGGCAGGAAGTAAAGGGTAATGGTCGACGGGTGTTTTTGCAACTGGAAGGCTGTTTCCAGCGGCGTTCTGCAAAGCTCAGTAGTAGGTCCCTTGCTTTCTGTGGTATACATTAATAATTTGGACTTGAATGTGGGGGGCTTGATCAAGAAGTTTGCAGATGATACAAAAATTGGCTGTGTGAGGAGGAAAGATATCAATGGACTGGTCAGGTGGGCAGAAAAGTGGCAAATGGAATTCAATCCGGAGACATGAGGTAATGCATTTGGGGAGGGCAAACAAGGCAAGGGAGTACACAATAAATTGGAGGATACTGAGAGGTGTAGAGGAACAAAGGGACCTTGGAGTGCATGTCCACAGATCCCTGAAGGTAGCAGGACAGGTAGATAAGGTGGTTAAGAAGGCATACAGGATACTTTCCTTTATTAGCCGAGGCATAGAATATAAGAGCAGGGAGGTTATGCTAGAACTGTATAAAACATTGGTTAGCCCACAACTTGAGTACAGCGTACAGTTCTGGTCACCACATTACAGTAAAGATGTGATTGCACTAGAGATGGTACAGAGGAGATTTACGAGGATGTTGCCAGGGCTGGAGAATTTTAGCTATGAGAAAAGATTGGATAGGCTGGGGTTGTTTTTTTCGGAACAAAGGAGGCTGAGGGGAGATTTAATTGAGATATGTAAAATTATGATAGGCCTAGATAGAGTGGATAGGGAGGACCTATTTCCCTTAGCAGAGGGGTCTGTGACCGGGGACATAGATTTAAAGTAATTGGTAGAAAGATTAGAGGGTAGCTGAGGCTGGTGGTGGGAGGCTGGAACTCACTGCCTGAAAAGGTGGTAGAGGCAGAAACCCTCAACTCATTTAAAAAGTACTTGGAAGTGCACTTGAAGTGCCGTAACCGACAGGGCTACGGACCAAGAGCTGGAAAGTGGGATTAAACTGGATAGCTCTTTTTGGCCAGCACAGACACGATGGGCCAAATGGCCTCCTTCTGTGCCGTAACTTTCTATGATTCTATGACAGAAACAAATTGCATTAAAAATTGTGCTGAGAATCAATGGCGTGTTTATTTCAAACCAATAAGTTACTTGGTCTTTAATAGCAATGAGTTGGTTTGTTGCAGCTGACTATTTGGTATTTAGTGAATTTATAAAAAAGATCTGATAACAGGAAAATTGTAATACACACATCAAAACTTAGAAATACATTGTGTCAAGTACTAAGTGGCATTAACATTCCCAATTCCAAGTGTGTGTATATATTTTTTTATATTTTAAAGCAACCAGTTAAGGTGAATACTGACCCAGCACCACAAACTGACTTGTACACTTGTATGTACTGTAGCATAGTGCACTGTTAATGCAACATACTGTCTATTAAAATGTCAGCATGCAAGTCTACATGAATTTCTCATAGGTTAAGTTCCCGGCCTCAGTCATGCTGAAAGAAGATGCAATAAGAGGAATGTCGTTGGTAGGCTAGTCACCCAAGGCTTTTTATGTACTTATCAGTCAGCTCAAAAGTAGCATCAGCAAAGGCCTGAAAGCAGGTTACCTGCCCCCACACAAAAAATAAATAAACTTGCAACATTCAGCAAGGCCCAACAATGACCTTTTTTTCCAATGGGTATTGCAGTAATTGAACACTGATAGCTAGTGTTCATCCATCTTTGCAAATCTGTTAGCATGCAAGGTGCTGAGCACATAATTAACCAGGATGTGGTGACAGCAAACCCCGCTTATCTGGATTACTGGTTTCAGTCAATACAAAGACCGGTAGCCCAACCAATAAATCGTTGTATCTATTAACAGAATCACACCAACTATGCTGTAAAACAGGGTCTGAATGAACAAATGATGTCAACACCAGAATTATAAAATAAAACTAAAATGAAAAGGGAGAGAAGGGTGCGAGGTGGGGCGGAGAAGGGGGAATAGTCTTAAAATTAGAGCTGGGCCATTTAGGAGTAAAATCATGAAGGGCTTTTTTCACACAAAGGATAACGGAAATCTACAACTCTCTTCCCCCAAAACGCTTTGCATGCTGGATCAATTGAAGTTTTCAAAACTAAGATCGATATATTTCTGTTAAGTTAGGGTATTAAGAGATATGGGTCAAGGCGGTAAAGGGAGTTGAGGTACAGATCAGCCATAGTCGAACAGAATGTCGAAACAGGCTCGAGGGGCTGCAAGGCCTAGTCTTATCCTTATGTTCTTTCATTACCTTTTCTCTCTATCTATCTTCAACAACAACTTGTATTTATATAGCGCATTTAACATAGTAAAATGTCCCAAGATGCTTCAGAGGAGCGTTTTCAAATAAAATTTGACACCATGCTACATAAGGAGATATTAGGACAGGTGACCAAAAGCTCGGTCGAAGAGGTAGATTTTAAGGAGGAGAGAGTTACAGAGGCAGAGCGGTTCAGGGAGGGAATTCCAGAGCTTAGGGCCTAGGTAGCTGAAGGCACGGCCGCCAACGGTGGAGCAATTAAAATCGGGGATGTGCATGAGGCAAGAACTGGAGAAGCGCAGAGATCAGAGGTTTGTAGGGCTGGAGGAGGTTACAGAGATAGGGAGGGGCGAGGTCATAGAGGGATTTGAAAACAAGGATGAGAATTTTAAAACTGAGGTGTTCCTGGACCGAGAGCCAATGTAGGTCAACAGGCACAAGGGTGATGGGTGAACGGGACTTGGTGCGAGTTAGGATATGGGCAGCAGAGTTTTGGGTAAGCGCAACTTAATGGAGGGTGGAAGATGGGAAGCCAGCCAGGAGAGCATTCGAATTGTCGAGTCTAGAGATAACAAAGGCATGGATGAGGGTTTCAACAGCAGATGAGCTGAGGCAGGGGTGAAGAAGGGCAATATTATGGAGGTGGAAGTAGGCGGTCTTCGTGATGGAGCGGGTATGTGGTCAGAAGCTCATCTCAGTCAAATAGGATGCTACGGTGGCGAACGGTCTGGTACTGCCTCAGACAGCGGCCATGGAGAGGGATGGGTAGCTAGGGAACGGAGTTTGTGGCGGGAACCAAAAACCTGGCTTTGGTCTACCCAATATTTAGTTGGAAGAAATTTTTGCTCATCCAGTACTGGACGTCGGTCAATCACCGTGGCAAATAAGAGTCAGTGGAGTGCTCAAGAGAGATGGTGAGAGACAGCTGGGTGTCGACAACGTACACGTGGAACCTGACGTCGTGTTTGCTCTGAAGGGGAGTATGTGAATACTGGAGGCCAATGACCGATCCTTGGGGGACTCCAGGGGTAACGGTGCGGGAGCGGGAAGAGAAGCCACTGCAGGTGATTCTCTGGCTACGACTGGATAGGTAAGATTGAACCAGACGGCAGGAGTTCCACCCAGCTGGACGACGGAGGAGAGGCGCTGGAGGAAGATGATGTGGTCAACCATGTCTAAGGCTGCAGACAGGTCAAGGAGGATGAGGAGGGATATTTTACCGTGGCCACAGTCACATAGGATGTCATTTGTGACTTTGATAAGGGCCGTTTCAGTACTGTGGCAGGGGAGGAAACCTGATTGGAGGGATGCAAACATGGAGTTGCGGGAAAGATAGGCACAGATTTGGGAGGTGACAACACGTTCAAGGACTTTGGAGAGGAAAGGGAGGTTGGAGATGGGGCGGTAGTTTGCAAGGACAGAGGGGGTCAAGGCTTGTTTTTTTGATGACGGGTGTGTTTACGGCAGATTTGAAGAGGAAAGGCAACCATTAACAATATCTGCTAATATGGGAGCCAGGAAGGGAAGTTGGGTGGTCAGCAGTTTGGTGGAAATAGGGTCAAGGGAGCAGGATTTGGATCTCATGTTCAAGGTGAGCTCAGAGAGGATATGAGGGGAGATAGGAGAGAAACTAGAGAAAGCTGCAAGTTCAGGGCTAGTGCAGAGGGGAACCTTATGGAAAGTTTAGCTTGGTGGGCTAGAGGAAGGGAGGGAAGCAGCAGAGGCAGCTGAACGGATGGTCTCAATCTTAGTTACAAAGAAGTCCATGAGCTCCTCACACTTTGCAACCATCTTCAGTCAGGAGTGCCAAGTAGATGATCCATCTCGAGCTCCTCCCGATATCCCCACCATCACAGAAGCCAGTCTTCAGTCCATTCGATTCACTCCACGTGATATCAAGAAACAGCTGAGTGCACTGGATGCAACAAAGATTATGGGCCCCGACAACATCCCGGCTGTAGTGCTGAAGTCTTGTGCTCCAGAACTAGCTGCGCCTCCGGCCAAACTGTTCCAATACAGCTACAACACTGGCATCTACCCAACAATGTAGAAAATTGACCAGGTATGTCCTGTCCACAAAAGCAGGACAAGTTCAATCCAGCCAATTACCATCAGTCTACTCTCAATCATCATCAAAGTGATGGAAGGTGTCATCGACAGTGCTATCAAGTAGCACCTACTCACCAATAAACTGCTCTCCGATGCCCAGTTTGGGTTCCGCCAGGACCACTCGGCTCCAGACCTCATTTCAGCCTTGGTCCAAACATGGACAAAAGAGCTGAATTCCAGAGGTGAGGTGAGAGTGACTGCCCTTGACTGCGGTAGATAACGAGGATTTTTAAAAGGAGGTGAGAGTGGTGGAACAAGGTGAGATGCTCAAAGGAGATGCCAGAGGAGTAGTGGGACAGACCAAGGTGTGATTTGGTGCCATACCACCACGGTGGTCTGGGCAGGGCAAGTGGTGGAAGATATAGCCAGGCGGGGAAGTTTCATTAAGGGGGAAGGTGTCATCACCCGTCAGCTGGGTTTCCATCAAGGCCATGATGTTGATGCAATCATCCACAATAAGCTCATGGATGGAAAGGGCCTTGTTCACAAGTGAACAGACATTCTGGAGGGTGAAGCAGAGAGGGGCGGTGACGGCTGATCCGCTGGCAGAGTCCACAGGGTCAGCACTGGGAGGGGGTGAGTGGAACAGGAAGGAAACTGGCAAGATTAGCCCCCAGCGGGCACGCTGGGCAGGAAAGTAGATGGGACAGTTGGGATTGCTGCTCAATGGTCCCTTCGGAGGATGCCGAGAGAGGCACAGAGGTAGGCTTACCCAAGTGGGAGTCAATCCTGGGATGGCAGCAGGAGAGTTGGAAGGTTGAGGAGTGCTGAAGGGTAGGGATTTAGGGGGAAGAGTACCCGAGAAGGGAGAAATGAAAGGAGGCATGATGAGAGGAGAGAGCGGCCGAGGAGGAGTTAAAAAAAAAGGTGAAATCGAAACGATGGGCTCGGGTCCGGAGCGACAGCCAAAATGCGCATGCGAATGGACACAGGGAAAACCAAGTGACATAGGCGTGAATACATGTCAAGATTAGGATAGATATGTCCTGGTAATAAACAGGGAAGAGAGAGAAGACAATTGGAGGGAGTCCAACGTTAAGTCAGAGGTCCGAGGGATAAAGTTGACGTAGATGGGGTGGAGTCAGCTTGAAGCATGGACAAACTGACGTCCAGGTTCGGAGAAAGGTGTGGAGGGGGAGTGAATCCAGAAGCCATTTGAAGGGTGAAGTATTCTAGGGCGCACTGCTGGAGGTATTTCAGTGAGAATGAAGAGCCAGGAGGTGTGCAGAATCAATCGTGGGATAGAAAAATAGTGGTGAAACTGGAGGTCACAATAAGATCGAGAAGCGGCGGAGAAATGGACTACGGCCCAGCAGGTCAATTTCTGACCAGGAACCACACTGTAGCAAAATAAAGCTGAAAAACCAGTAGGACAGTCACAAGCTCAGCAGGTAACAGCAGCAGTGGGGATGGCCTGTAGGCTAGACAAAGTTACCTTAAAACTTAAGCAACCGAATAGCAGATCAGAGTCACACCAATTGAATCTTGCAGTGTAGTTCAGAGGAGTTTCATAGTCTTGACAGCAGAGAAGTCGAGGAATTTGGAAGCCAAATTTGAACAAAGATCCTTTGCTCACTGATGAAAAGAGCAGGCATGGTCGGGGGATGGGCAGTGGGCCCAGGTAACTTTAAACATGCAGCTTGAACTTGTAGTTAGGGCTAAAATGCACCCACTATTAGAGGGGATCAGTTTTCCCACTTTCCCTTCGCTCGCTAAATCCCTTCTCTATGCCATGTAAAAGACAATGTATTACTCTGCCTATGTTGTTAGATGGTAGATTGGAGTCCTTCTAAGGCTGCAAATTTTAATTAATGTTAATCAAAACTGAATAAATTAATTCAAGGTAGAGTCTTTCAGATGGCCTGACCCAGTTCAGAGCTTCAGTATGTGCTCAGGTAACCATGGAGTATGCCCACATAGTGGCCAACAGTTTACTAGAGGCTTTCTAGGGCCATTGGGTGGTGCAAATCTTGGATACTAGTTTTCAGTAAATGTCAGAAATTAGGATGGAAAGAGTTCATTCGGATAGCAGCGGGCCTGATTAATTCTCCAAAGAGACCCGTTGGTGTGGTTTTGCTGTGCTGTTTTTATACTGTAACTGTGTGAAATGTTAACCTTTCATTTAAAAAACATAATAACATAGCTTAGGCCACAATATCTTGAAATAGCTAGTCAATGTGTAGAACATCTGAACAGATGGTATGAGAAAGAAGCCTGTAGAAACAAGTAAGATAGCATACAAATGCCCTTGGGAAATGCTGAGGTTGGATATATGAAAGGGATCTGTGGACCTGTAAGCTCAATGACTCCTAAAGTTGAATGGCTATCAGAAAGGCATGTTTATAGCAGATGTTTACCTGTGCAGATTGCAAGGACTCCAACAGCAAAGGAACACCATCCACTGAGAGAGATGTAGTTGCTCATGTTGAGTTCATGTGAACGCTGATAAACAGAAGTGAGTTCCAGCAGAACTGTCACGTAGCAGTGATAAGAAATATAAAAGGAGAGAGTCTACACCTAGACAGGGAGCTACAGTGAATCCTCCATAGAAGAAAGAAAACCTTGATTAGCGTAGTTCCCAGGATAGAGATAATTACTGTGTCCTGCTGCTAAGTTTTCCCAATAGCGGGAATGTAGCAGTGTCCTCTGGCTGCTATGATCATGTTGCTGCTTTGCTGGTACTTGAAGTATGGCATAAATAAAGATTAACTTGAATTTTCTTGAATATACATGTGTAGTTGTGGCTAATTTGACAGGCCTGAACTTAAATTATATTTAGAGACACGGTGCATATCATTTAACCAACAAGGAATTGAATTTATTGATCGAAACATGATTATGATTTGATACTGACATATTAATTTTAGTTTGGACCATGCATTTCTCTTAGAAGTGTCTTCCTTTTATGGGATACTTGTAATTATCTGGTACAACCTAACACTAATCGTCAGTCTGTGTAAAACAAAGCATCAACTGCATATCAGAGCCACATAACCTTCACCATACAGATTGCAGCGGTTCAAGAAGGTGGCTCACCACCACCTTCTCAAGGGCAATTAGGGATGGGCAATAAATGCTGGCCTTGCCAGCGACACCACATCCCATGAACGAACAAAAAAAAATGATACCATAAATCCGCTCCCTGACACACAGACATCACAGCCCTCACCTAGAACAATGTAACTGGTGGCACTCGTACACACACCAGTGAGCCAGGAAGGACAATGCAACCGCTGACACACAAACATCTGACCCAAAATTGTGTAACAGACCCACAACAGTGTAAACACCATGCTTACATATGCACATCAGTACCAAAACCAAGATGGTGTAACCAACTGCTCTTCTAAATACACGAGTCAGAACCTGAGCCAAGACAGTGTAAGAAACACTTGTGCAGATATGCAAGTCAAAACCAAACCTGTGACAACATCAACAGTTGCACACACACATCAGGACCAGACCCAGGACAGCGTAAACACAAACACTTGTGTGTACGTACACTTGCAAGAACCAAATGAAACACTGTAAACACTGACATAAGCACAAACTCACAGCCAAACCCAAAAGGTGTTTTACATTTGGCACTTCTGTAGGTTAGGCCACGGCAGTCTGATATTCGTGTGCCGGCTCTCCGCATTTAAATTGCTAAATCGATGCTCTTATCCCAGTGACAGAATGAAAGAGCCAGACTTTTGCAGGCCTACGATTCTGGCCTCAAAAGGAAACTGGTTTCAGCACTGTAAGCCTAAGGAGCCAGTGTACCGATGTCGCTCTCCCACAACCTGAGCTATATAAGTGCTAAATGTGCCTAGAAAACCAACACACGCACACATGGAAGAACAAGATCCAGCACTGTGTAAACCTCAATGCTCAAACATGTAAATCAGACTCATGATAATGTGAACAATGACACAAATGTGTACATCAGAGCCAAGTCTGCAACTGTGCATATGCACACCAGAGCAAGTTCCATTACAAGGTAAACCTTGATGCTCACACACAAGACCTAGGACAGCATAAATCATGACTGTCTCACAGACATAACCCAGAACAATGTAAACCCTGGCAAGCAGTCACATGTGGCCAAGAACAGTGTAAACCCAGAAACCCTTTCATACAGTGTAAACCTGCATATAATCAAAACACGGACTACTGTAAATCATGACATTTACATAAAATAAGGATAGCATGTACGAGTGCACATTTAGTTCAGGCTACAGGAGAATGGAGTCTGTGCACTAGTTCCGGAGCTTACACTGCTAAAACTGGCCTCCTTAACCAGACAGCCCAGAATCATTTTCATGGCACAGATGTCACTTGCAGGCGACTTGAACTAAACAAGCATCAATGACAAGTGCCTTGCTAAGTGCCTGACCTTCTCAGACACACATCTGAACAGCACCTGGAATAGTATACACACAGACATGCACACATCAGTGCCAGGTCCAGTGCTTGACAGTCAGATAAGCAATATTATGATGGATAAAAGGAAAATTTTAAATAAGTTAGTTAAGCTAAGGGAAGACAATGCCTAAGGCCTGACAGGATACACCCTAAGATCAGTGGATGTCCAAAGGGACTTAGGGGTTCAGGTACATAGATCATTGAAGTGTCATGAACAGGTGCAGAAAATAATCAAGAAGGCTAATGGAATGCTGGCCTTTATATCTAGAGGACTAGAGTACAAGGGGGCAGAAGTTATGCTGCAGCAATACAAAACCCTAGTTAGATCGCACCTGGAGTACTGTGAGCAGTCCTGGGCACTGCACCTTCGGAAGGACATATTGGCCTTGGAGGGAGTGCAGCGTAGGTTTACTAGAATGATACCCGGACTTCAAGGGTTAAGTTACGAGGAGAGATTACACAAATTGGGGTTGTATTCTCTGGAGTTTCGAAGGTTGAGGGGTGATCTGATCAAAGTTTATAAGATATTAAGGGGAACAGATAGGTTGGATAGAGAGAAACAATTTCTGCTGGTTGGGGATTCTAGGAGTAGGGGCCACAGTCTAAAAATTAGAGCCAGGAATGAGATTAGAAAACATTTCTACACACAAAGGGTTGTAGAAGTTTAGAACTCTCTTCCGCAAACGGCAATCGATGCTAGCTTAATTGCTAAATTTAAATGTGACATAGATAGCTTTTTGGCAACCAAAGGTATTAAGGGATATGGGCCAAAGGCAGGTAAATGGAGTTAAATCACAGATCAGCCATGATCTTATCAAATGGCAGAGCAGGCACAAGGGGCTGAATGGCCTACTCCTGTTCCTATGTTCCTAAGATCCTGAAGGAGTTGAGCTAGGAAATTGCAGAGGTCCTAGAAATATTTCAGGGCTCTATTGATTGTGGATGCTTAAAAGTGAGTAAGAGGTAATCCAGGTAATTACAAACCAGTTAGCTTAACATCTATAGGAGGGAAAATTAGAGTATTTAATTCAGGATGAAATTACCACATATCTAGATAAAGAGAAAATAGTTAGAAGTAGCCAGCATAAATTTCAAAAGGGACAATCGTTCTCAACAAATCTCATAGGATTCTTTGAGGAGCTAACAGACATGGTTGATGGGGGGAAATGCAGTGGGTGTAGTGTACATGGACTTATGGACAGCCTTTGACAAGGTATCACACGAGAGATTACTAAAAATTAAGGGATATGGAGTTAGAGATAGGATTGCAAACTGCATTAAAAATTGGCTATAAAAGAGAAAACAGAGCAGGAGATAAGGGCAATTTTTCAAAGTGGTTGGAAGTGGGTAGTGGTGTCCCTCAGGGTTTAGTTACGGGATCACTTCTGTTCACTGTGTATATCAATGATATAAATACAGGACTAGGTGGAGTGTTGTCCAGATTTGCGGATGATACCAAAATAGGAAATACCATTCATTCTGTAGAAGACCAAAGGGAACTGCAAAGGGACATTGATAAGATAGAGGAATGGGCTAAAAAATGGTAGATGGAATTCAACATCAGTAAGTGTGACGTGATGCATTTTGGTAAAAAAAATAACATCAGTAATTATACTCTGAAGGAAGTGGGGTCAATGCTCTGGAGGAGCAGAGGGACTTCGACTACAAGTTCACAGAACATTAAAGGCAGCACCTCAGATTGATACGGCTGGTGAAAAAAAATCTAATAGAATTCTAGGTTTTATCTCAAGAGATATGGAATATAAAAGCCAAGAAGTAATGATCAGCCTACATAAAAGTTTAATAAGATCTCAGTTAGAGTACTGTTTCCAGTACGATATGAAGGATATTGAGGCTTTAGAGAGGGTACAGTGCAGATTGACTTGGATGCTGTCTGGTATGAGGAAATACAAATACAAAGACTTGAAAAATTGCAACTTTTTTTGTGAGAATGAAAATTACGGGGCAATATAATAGGAGTTTTTAAAATTTTGAAAGGATGGAACCGGTTGGATAAAAAGATTGTTTCCAATAGTTGAGGGGTCAAAAATGAGATTTAGAGCAGACTACAGGAGACATTTCTTCATACAGGGTTGTGAGGCCGTGGAATTCGCTTCCACGGTGCATGGTTGAGACAGAAACTATGGCAACATTCAAGATTAGATTGGATAGGTGAATGAAGGAAAAGGAGGTCAAGGGATATGGGAACAAAGTGGGTAAATGTGATTGGAATTATTTGCTCGTGTGGAGGGTAAACGCCAACATAGACTGATTGGACTGAATAGCCTGTTTCCATGTTGTAACTTCTATGTATTTCTATGTAGATCCAGAACAGTGGAAACCCTGATATTTCCATGCAACAGACCCATATCAGTGAAAAAGTGGTTCTCCATTTACTGCTCTAGCACTATTACCACTTGAGGTAACAAAACCCTTCTGGAAACGGTATTTGCTGGATGCCTCCAATAATCAAATGCTTCCGGTGGCATTGCTTCAGGTCCACCATCTCAGCTCTAGCTGCAGGTGGGTTAAGTTCTCAGCCTGATCTTACAGGCTAACAATTCGCTTTGCATCTTTTTTAAAATTTGTTCATGGGATGTGGACGTCGCTGGCGAAGCCGGCATTTATTGCCCATCCCTAATTGCCCTTGAGAAGTGGTGGTGAGCTGCCTTCTTGAACCGCTGCAGTCCGTGTGGTGAAGGTTTTCCCACTGTGCTGTTAGGAAGGGAGTTCCAGGATTTTGACCCAGGGACAATGAAGGAATGGCGATATATTTCCAAGTCGGGATGGTGTGTGACTTGGAGGGGAACGTGCAGGTGGTGTTGTTCCCATGTGCCTGCTGCTCTTGTCCTTCTAGGTGGTAGAGGTCGCGGGTGTGGGAGGTGCTGTCGAAGAAGCCTTGGCGAGTTGCTGCATTGCATCCTGTGGATGGTACACACTGCAGCTACTGTGCGCCGGTGGTGAAGGGAGTGAATGTTTAGGGTGGTGGATGGGGTGCCAATCAAGTGGGCTGCTTTGTCCTGGATGGTGTCGAGCTTCTTGAGTGTTGTTGGAGCTGCACTCATCCAGACAAGTGGAGAGTATTCCATCACACTCCTGACTTGTGCCTTGTAGATGGTGGAAAGGCTTTGGGGAGTCAGGAGGTGAGTCACTCGCTGCAAAATACCCAGCCTTTGACCTGCTCTTGTAGCCACAGTATTTATATGGCTGGTCCAGTTAAGTTTCTGGTCAGTGGTGACCCCCAGGATGTTGATGGTGGGGGATTCAGTGATGGTAATGCTGTTGAATGTCAAGGGGAGGTGGTTAGATTCTCTCTTGTTGGAGATGGTCATTGTCTGGCACTTGTCTGGCGCGAATGTTACTTGCCACATATCAGCCCAAGCCTGGATGTTGTCCAGGTCTTGCTGTATGCGGGCTCGGACTGCTTCATTATTTGAGGGGTAATGCAACTGAACACTGTGTAATCATCAGCGAACATCCCGACTTCTGACTTTATGATGGAGGGAAGGTCATTGATGAAGCAGCTGAAGATGGTTGGGCCTAGGACACTGCCCTGAGGAACTCCTGCAGCAATGTCCTGGGGCTGAGATGATTGGCCTCCAACAACCACTACCATCTTCCTTTGTGCTAGGTATGACTCCAGCCACTGGAGAGTTTTCCCCCCGATTCCCATTGACTTAAATTTTACTAGGGCTCCTTGGTACCACACTCGGTCAAATGCTGCCTTGATGTCGACGGCAGTCACTCTCACCTCACCTCTGGAATTCAGTTCTTTTGTCCATGTTTGGACCAAGGCTGTAATGAGGTTGTGCTGGAATACAATTCTGCTGCTGCTGATGGCCCACAGCACCTCATGGATGCCCAGTTTTCAGCTGCTAGATCTGTTCTGAATCTATCCCATTTAGCACGGTGGTAGTGCCACACAACACGTTGGATGGTATCCTCAGTGCGAAGACGGGACTTTGACTCCACAAGGACTGTGCAGTGGTCACTCCTACCAATACTGTCATGGACAGATGCATTTGCAACAGGTAGATTGGTGAGCATGAGGTCAAGTAAGTTTTTCCCTCGTGTTGGTTTGCTCACCACCTGCCGCAGGCCCTGTCTGGCAGCTATAAGAACATAAGAAATAGGAGCAGGAGTAGGCCAATCGGCCCCTCGAGCCTGCTCCGCCATTCAATAAGATCATGGCTGATCTGATCCTAACCTCAAATCTAAATTCATGTCCTTCAGGACTCAGCCAGCTCGGTCAGTAGTGGTGCTACCGAGCCACTCTTGGTGATGGACTTTGAAGTCCCCCACCCAGACTACATTCTGTGCCCTTGCTACCCTCAGTGCTTCCTCCAAGTGGTGCTGACCATGGAGGAGGATTGATTCATCAGCTGAGGGAGGGCGGTAGGTGGTAATCAGTAGGTTTCCTTGCCCATGTTTGACCTGATGCCATGAGATTTCATGGGGTCCAGAGTCGATGTTGAGGACTCCCAGGGCCACTCCCTCCTGACTGTATATCACTGTACCGCTACCTATAGTTGGTCTGTCCTGCCGGTGGGACAGGACGTACCCAGGGATGGTAATGGAAGAGTCTGGGACATTGGCTGAAAGGTATGATTCTGTGAGTATGGCTATGTCAGGCAGTTGCTTGACTAGTCTGTGGGACAGCTCTCCCAATTTTGGCACAAGTCCCCTGCTGCTAATCCCAAGAGGTATCCAAAGCGACTTTTATACTTATTGCTTGCACAAATGCAGTTATTTTAAAGTTGAATTAGCAAACTTTGCGCATATCCAGTTGCTCTGTTGCTGCAGCATGTGCCCTGCAGTATAAATGGAGCCCATGCAGCAGCAAGGGGACTGGCACAACTACCGAACTGTTCACAACATAAATGGAGTAGCTCTCTCAAATGCACCCTGCAGAGCTCCGACATTTGGACACATCATACTCAGGCCAGTGTGAACACTAACACACACACACACACACACACACACACACACACACACCAAAGTCAGATTTGTTAATGTGTAAATCCTGACTTTCACACACACATCATAGCCAACACAAAGAAAGAATGAGCTTTCATTTATATAGCACCTTTCATGACCGAAGGATGTCCCAAAGCACTTCACAGCCAATGAAGTACTTATGAAGTGCAGTCTCTGTTGTAATGCAGGAAATGTAAATCTGGACACTCATACTCAGTTTATATTAAGAAGCCATTTGCACTGGTTTCGGAATACAAGTCAGTTCCACTGATGCCAAATTCACCTATTAATTCAGTCTGATAAGTTAAACTTTTTGAGCACAAAATTCCGACTTTGCCATGTTATTTCCTTTGCTTCATTCAAATTATTTGACATTTGAAATTTTTAAATACAAAAAAAAGGACTGAATTATCAGGAGTAAACTGTGTTCTGTGGATGTCAGTGGAATACTCTTTCGACCAGCAACGTCAAAGCCACATTGCTGGACTACACAAGCGCCAAAAGGCACATTCAATACAAGTGGCACAAGTAACAATCATTACCTTTGCTATTGACAGCATTTTGATTCCAAAAATTGGTACTGAATCCCATTTTCGATGGGGGGGGGGGCATCAGTGCCTCAAGAGCTACATATGCTGCACTGTTTAAAATACAGGGTTGCCTCCAGCACCACGCTTGTCTCCAATGGTAAAATATAAGGTAAAATAAAAACAGAACATGCTGGAAACATTCAACAGGCCAGGCAGCATCTATGGGGAGCGGAGGATAGGGTTAACATTTCAGGTCTACGACCATTTGTCAGAACCACGTTTTATTTCAGATCTGCAGCGTTTTGCTTTTTGTATTCCAAGGTAAAACTGGTCTCATGCATACATCAGACTCCGGACACTGTAAACTCTCAAGGCTCACAAATCAGCCAAGTGTTCATACTTACACACCACAGCCAGAGACAGAATAACTGAGGGACTCTCACAAATTCACATCCCAGAGCCGGTGACGGGATAACTCAGGGACTCAAACCATCTCTCTCTCTCACACACACACACACACACATACACAGAAAGGATAACCCAGGGACAGACAAACATACACTACAGCCAGAGACAGAGAAAGGATAACCCAGGGACAGACAAACATACACTACAGCCAGAGACAGAATAACCCAGGGTCTCTCTCACTCACACGCAAACCAGCCACACGCTCAGCATCCATGCCGACGAGCTTTGTTCACCCCGGGCCCCAGCCGAGCTCGGCCTCACACTCATTCTCAGGCGCTTTGTTCACCCTCTCTCCAACTGTGCCCGTGGAACTTGTCTTTAAACCCACCGGGCAGGACCGGGCCTGCCGCCCGCCAAAGGCTCTCTGTGAACGATCGAGATCGGTTCCGCGCGTCTCCTACCTGTGGAGCTGGTGCCCGGGCTGGTGTTTGTCAGTGGCCCGGTACCGGGCGCTCTCCCCGTGTTGCTTCCAGTTCCCTCTGATTGCTCCCGGCCCCTCTTCCCCCTCTCTCTCTCTCTCTCTCCGGGCCCAGCCGTCTCTTCCCCCCGCTCACACTCGCCACTCGCGTTTTTTTCCTCCGTGACAACCGGACTCGCTGTTCTCAAAAGTCCCGCCTCCGGCCTCGCCGGATTGGTTCGATGACGTCACGTTACACGGGCTATCTGCCGCGAATTGGCTTGTCTATTGGTCGAGGAGGCTGTCGATCAGTACTCGTCACACAGCCTCGCGGCGTTAATCACTTCCGTTCTGCCGTTAGTTTAAAGGCAAATGAGGAAATGTAGATAAAAGTAGGAACACAGAACAGGATCGTGTGAGCTCATTTCCACGGGATGTGGAGTCTTTCACTTTATAAATCACTGTTTCTTTGTAGCTCTATTTCGTTAATGTTTTGGTACAGACGGTGCTATAAACGTATGCAGTTCCTTTTCTGAAGATACCAATCTGTCAATCACACCAATTTATCAGCACCGCATGTTCCTGCTTTTAATCACGTATTTGTTGGTGGATCTGTTATTTCCTCCTGTTTGATGGTGTGAGCATATGATTATTGACCTAATTTAGGGTCTGTCCGCGGTTTCATTTCCGGGATCATGGTTGATTTTAAAGAAATGCTTCCGGGTTTCAGTCAGGACGGTCGTTGGAAGTTCTGGGGGCTGCTCAGTGCCTCGCGCGGTGACCGTTGATGGCGCGTGCTCCCGCGGGAGTGGGCGACCCCGTGAGCGGGGAGCAGGAGCAGGAGGAGGAGCAACGGCCCGGGCTCGGGCCCCGGCCCCGGCCCCGGGTCGGGTCGGCTCAGGTATCCGCTGAACAGGGCTGACCGCGCGCCGCGCAGTTGTCGACCTCGGGGGGGGGGAGAAGGTCTTAAGCGTGACATTAGGAGTCGGTAGAAGTGGAGGCCGGTGTTTACTGTCGAGGCGGCCGGCAGCAAGTCGCTGTCTGATTCTAATTTGAGGATATTTCAGTTCCCCGCCCCCCCGATTTCCGCCTGTGATGAGTCCTCCGCTACCGAGAGCGGAGGGACATCCGCTAGTGTTAGTGCCCCAATCGGGTGTAACCTTCCGTCCCCGTCCCCCCCAGTGGGGCCGTGACCTACGAAGTGCGCCGCCTTGTTAGACTGACATCTGAGCAGAGCCGCCCCCCCGGTCCTTGTCCGCCCGCACTCCCTATCGTCGAGTCCCCGGTGAACACTTCGAGCAGAGTGAGTGGCGCTCGGTGTCCGTGACACGGAGATATCAGGACTAACCATGGCGATCAGTCACGTTGACTGGGGTGGAAAAGCATTTGATTCAAACTGGCGTAATGCTCCAGTGAGTGAGTCTGACTCTCTTGTCTCCAGGTTACAATGCCCCTGTTACAAATTGTGGGTCTGCACTGGATATTCTCTCGAATTCAGCATCAACACTCTGTCCCGTAAGCAGACCCCCGCCCCTTTCAATCAAGAGTTTACTTTTACTGCCAAATACCTAGTTCATAGGATAGCGTATTTTTAAAAAATGTTACTAAAGTCATTCTTCAGAACGGAGGGCTGTAGAGTGTTCAGATGTGCCTGAAACTTGCACTGAGCCTGTTTGGGACAGTGTTGCAGACCAAAGACTGAAATTAGACTGGGAGGGGGAGTTAAAGTCGTAAGCCGCAGATAGCTCTGTCACAATTGCGGACAGAACGGAGCTGTTCGGCACAGTGGTCATCCCAATCTGCATTTGGATCTCCAATATAGAGATCACACCTTGGGAAGCAAGTACAGTATCCCCTTTCCCCTCCTTTTCCCCAATATTACTCGAATGCTTACTTTATCTTTCAAGCTTCAGTTCTAATGAACTGAAATGTCAGTAGCCCGCATTTTTTCAATGGATGCTAACTGGCCTGTTGTGTATTTCCACCTTTCTGTTTTTTTCTTTGTACTTCTTGTCATGAGTTATGAGACCTATGATAGTGCAGATAATTGTAAGATTACAATTTGGAAATCAGTATACATTTGGTGGCCTGGGTGTAGAAAATAACTGGTGTGAATAATAGGGTAGTATTAGCCCTGCTTCACCTTGGCTCCATTGTCTCTTCGTCAGGAATGTTGTGGGTTCAAGCCCTACTACAGCACATAATCTATCCTGACACTCCAATGGAATACTGAAAGGCTGTTGTATTGTCTTTTGGATAAGATGTTAAACTGGTGATCTACCTGTTGGTTCAGATGGATGTTAAAAATCCTGTGGCACTATTTGAAGAAGTGGAGAAATATGATGAGGCACTACATAAATGCAAATCTCTTTTCACTGCCAGAAGTTTGTTTGAGTGCCAGCTGAGAACAGGATCAGTCCATGCTATGATGCCCCCTGATTAAATGGCTCACTGGGCTCACACATGAATGGGTGGATTGAATACCATCATATAAAGACAGGTTACCAGTACAGTGTTTGTGAAACTATACCCCACCACTTGCCTCTTGAATCCAGAGATCTTGCCATCACCATACTACCCAATAAAACTTTTCAGGTATTGTGCTCCATGCAAAAAAAAAAGTGCTTCCTGACATCAGTCCTGAACTTGTCTTTTGATAATTTATACCTGTTGGGCTAACTGGTCTATAATTCCCCGGTTTCCCTCTCTCTTTCTTAAAAAGCAGAGTGATATGTGCAATTTTCCAATCTCGAGGGACAGTTCCTGAATCAAGAGAACTTTGAAAGATTATATTCCCTTATCCTGCAGACATAGTTTAACTTGAAATAATGCTTCAGATTAGCATTTTCTATTCCATCTAGTACCTTATGTACCTCAATGAGTACCCCCTCATTTGCTTCCTTTCAAAGGCTGCAGAGTCTGTTTTCCCAATTATTTCCTCCTAATTCAGTCTTCCGACACTGAGGGTCAGCCTCATGATGTTTTTCTGCACTATTTCAAGGTCTGGCAGTTTTCCTTGTGCCTTAGTGGCCAGAATTGAGCACTGTACTCAAAGTGCAGCTTGACCTAAACACGTCGGCATCGTTACTGCCTATGGATCTAATTGTGTATTGCTAAATTTGCCTAGAGAGAGTGGGGGGGGGGGGGAAGAGAGAGAGAGAGACACGCGCACACACACGTCCAGTGTTCAATAGCATCACTGCACTTGGATGTGCAGGATTATCAAAACTTGAATTCAGTTTTAAGGGGGAAATAAAGCTGAAAGTGACTGTGCAGTTGACGGATTGTCGTAAAAACCAAACTGCATCACTATTGTAAAACCTGTCGTCCTTACCTGGTCCAATGCCACAACCACGTGGTTGACTCTAACTGCTCTAAGTGGCCTACCAAGCCACTCCCTTGTATCAACTATAATCTTTCAAAGTTCTCTAGATTCAGGAACTGTCCCTCGAGATTGGAAAATTGCACATATCACTCCGCTTTTTAAGAAAGAGAGAGGAAAACCGGGGAATTATAGACCAGTTAGCCTAACATCTGTTGTGGGGAAAATGCTGGAGTCTATAATTAAGGATAGGGTGACTGAACACCTCGAGAATTTTCAGTTAGTCAGAGAGAGCCAGCATGGATTTGTGAAAGGTAGGTCATGCCTGACAAACCTGATTGAATTTTTTGAAGAGGTGACTAAAGTAGTGGACAGGGGAATGTCAATGGATGTTATTTGTATGGACTTCCAGAAGGCATTTGATAAGGTCCCACATAAGAGACTGTTAGCTAAGATAGAAGCCCATGGAATCGAGGGGAAAAGTACGGACTTGGTTAGGAAATTGGCTGAGCGAAAGGCGACAGAGAGTAGGGATAATGGGAAGGTACTCACATTGGCAGGATGTGACTAGTGGAGTCCCGCAGGGATCTGTCTTGGGGCCTCAATTATTCACAATATTTATTAACAACTTAGATGAAGGCATAGAAAGTCTCATATCTAAGTTTGCTGATGACACAAAGATTGGTGGCATTGTAAGCAATGTAGATGAAAACATAAAATTACAAAGCGATATTGATAGATTAGGTGAATGGGCAAAACTGTGGCAAATGGAATTCATTGTAGACAAATGTGAGGTCATCCACTTTGGATCAAAAAAGGATAGAACAGGGTACTTTCTAAATGGTAAAAAGTTAAAAACAGTGGCTGTCCAAAGGGACTTAGGGGTTCAGGTACATAGATCATTGAAGTGTCATGAACAGGTGCAGAAAATAATCAATAAGGCTAATGGAATGCTGGTCTTCATATCTAGAGGACTGGAGTACAAGGGGGCAGAAGTTATGCTGCAGCAATACAAAACCCTGGTTAGACCGCACCTGGAGTACAGTGAGCAGTTCTGGGCACCGCACCTTCGGAAGGACATATTGGCCTTGGAGGGAGTGCAGCGTAGGTTTACTAGAATGATACCCGGACTTCAAGGGTTAAGTTACAAGGAGAGAATTCACAAATTGGGGTTGTATTCTCTGGAGTTTCGAAGGTTAAGGGGTGATCTGATCGAAGTTTATAAGATATTAAGGGGAACGGATAGGGTGGATAGAGAGAAACTATTTCCGCTGGTTGGGGATTTTAGGAGTAGGGGGCACAGCCTAAAAATTAGAGCCAGACCTTTCAGGAGCGAGATTAGAAAATATTTCTACACACAAAGGGTTGTAGAAGTTTGGAACTCTCTTCAGCAAACAGCAATTGATACTAGCTCAATTGCTAAATTTAAATCTGAGATAGATAGCTTTTTGGCAACCAAAGGTATTAAGGGATATGGGCCAAAGGCAGGTATATGGAGTTAGATCACAGATCAGCCATGATCTTATCAAATGGCGGAGCAGGCACGAGGGGCTGAATGGCCTACTCCTGTTCCTATGTTCCAAACCACTACAAAGAAGCAGTAATTTAAGAAGAATGCCCACCACCACCTTTGCATGGCAACAGCCCTTGCCAATGAAGTCCTTATTCTGAGTTTATTTTAAAAATACTCCCTTTACCAACAAACTCCAGTGTATTGATTTTTGTGGGGATTTGTTCAATACTACAGTCATGCCTTTAGATATTTTCATTCTTTTTATATTTACCAATATATACTGTGATTACATGTTGCAGTGATGCTGGTGTTGCACAATTGGTTCCTATCTCTGAGACCAGAGGAAACCAATGATGAAGGATTCACAAATACTATTTGTGCTTAATGGGCTGAATGGCCAGTTTCTAGAATTCTATTGCAGAACTAAAGTACACTATGGAAGTAGTAAATTCTTTACTAACTGAAGATGTTTTTTCCTTTTGATTTTTGCATTTGAATTTAAAAGCAGTTATAGCAAAGTGTTGACTTAAATTGTAATTTTTCTTTGCAATACACCTTTGAAAGCGGTGATAATGCATACAAATTCAGAAGTCAGCTGGAAGGGTTTAACGTTGTCAGTTGTTCCACCACAAAACGTTTTGTGGATTTGCCTTGCATGTGTAACGGAAGTGTTGATGTTTTTAAAATAAGTGGGGCAAATGCACAAGAAGACCAGAATCACAGGAATGGAGCATTCAGGAGGAGATATAGGCCTGGAGGAAACTGCAGAAATCAAGTGTGGCAAGGTCAAAGAGAAATTTATAGATGAGAACAAGGATTATGAATTTAATGCATTGGGGATGAGTGCCAATGCAGGACAGTGAGGACAGAGGTAATGGACGAATGGAGTTTAATGTAGCACAGCATCCATGTATATTAGAGTTTTGGACAAATTGGAATTTATGGATGGTGGAAGCCAGCATGGAGAGTGTTAAGAGTACTTGAGTTTGGAAGTGACAAAAGTGTATGTAGGGATTTTGTTGGTGATGGGTCATGTTGCAGAGGTGAAAGGAAGTGCTCCTGATGATGGCTGGGATGTGGGGTTCAAGCTCATCTCTGGGTCAAACAGGACCAGCTAAGATAATGGACAATTTGGTTCAGCTTGAGAGTGAGCAGGGAGATGGAATCAGTGGCAAGGGAGCAGAGTTTGTGGTAGGGATCATAGACAATAGCTTTGCTCTTTGCAAAGTTGAGCTGGAGGAAGTTGTGACTCATCAAGATTTTATGTCTGATAGCACGTAGCCAATCAAAGGGTCCAGAAGTGGTGGAGAAATTGGAATTGAGCATTATCAGTGTGCATGTGAAAGCTGACCTTGTGTCAGCAGATGATGTTGTAAGTGTGTGTGTGTGTGTTTCGAGGAGATGAGAGTAGATACTTGGGTAGTGGGGGGAGTGCTTGGATGTAATGCTTCGGGATAGGAAGAGAAGCCACTACTGGAGATGCACGGATTGCATTCAGATAGTAATGGAAGCTTGCAAGGGCAATCCCATAAGAGCTGGACAGCAAAGGAGGGGTGTTGGAGGGAAATAGTAGTCAAACGTATCGAAAGCTGCAGAAAAATTGAGGATAATGCACTACAGTCACAGAAAATTATAATTTGTGAGTTTGGCTAGGTCCATTTTGGCCCTAAGAAGGAAAAGACAGATTAGAGGGATTCAAATGGAGCTGGAAGGCATCAGTACTTTCAAGGACCTTATGGAGCAGAAGGAGTTTGGAGATGAGATGGTGGTTGGAGAGGATGGGTGGAAATCAGGTTATTTTGAAGGGGCTGAAAGACTTTGGTTTAGAAGGGAGCGAGAGATGGTAGCTGAGGAAAGCGAACCATTGTCTTTGTCAGCTGGGATTGGTGTGGGGGTAGGCCAGGAAGGGCAGTTGAGTGGAGAAAGGATCCATTGCACAGGAGGTGGATCTTGTCAGCGAGATGCACTTTTGGGGGGGGGAAGAGAGGGAGGGAGGTTCGTAAAGAGATTGAAGCTCATTACTTGGTCCCAGTTAATTATCAATCTGAGGGCAGATGCTTCTCCACAGTAAGGTAGGTGGTCCGCGGATGAATCACACCCAGGCCATGCCCACGTTGCTAGCAGATGCTTGGAGAAACTGGAGAATGGATCTCCATCTAGCCTGTCCTCTGGACCAGGGAGAGTGTTTGGATTGCGAAGACTTCAGGAAGGGAAAGGTGATTAACTTTTCCATTTATTGGTCAAGTTGCTTCTCATGATGTCTGTAGAGCACTCCTTATGATAGTGATGGCTAGGTGATATTTTTGTATGGGTGCTTGTAAAATTTGATGGCAAAATTTCATTGAATAAAGCTACATTTTGTAACTAAGATTGGTTCTTGCAAATAATTGTCATATTACATTCCATTGTGTACTGTATTTACAACACAATCTTGCATATTAGTCAATGTTCAAGGTTGGTGGTTTCTAGTTTTGTGAAAAAATAATTGGAAGAAATACCAGTAAAAATCCCACAGGCCAACTAACAGAAATTAACTTACTCAGTTACCATAAATTAGTGATCCTAATTATATTTATAACAGATGAAATTGCAGAATGTGATCATCAAAACATTGGTTAAAAATTCCTGAAATCTAAGTAATAGAATGGAATTTAGCTGAGTTGCTGTTAAAGCAGTGGCCCTGATGATGATCAGTCTTTGGGTGACAACAATTTGTAAACTTCTCCAGGCACTGAAGAAGACGGAAACATTAACCGATCACTTCAATTAAAAGTAAAAATAGGTAGCCAATCCAATCCCGTCAGTTTCTCACCAGGTTATTTTGAAATTACCCTCTATAGCAGGGATGTCAAACTCAACTTACATAAGAAGTAGGAGTAGGCCACACAACCCCATGAGCCTGCTCTGCCATTCAATAAAGCCATGGCTGATCTTTAACCACAACTCCACTTTCCCACCATATCCCTTGATTCCCTTAATGTCCAAAAATCTGTCAATTTCAGTCTTGAACATACTCAACGACTGAGCGTCCACAGCCCTCTGGGGTAGAGAATTCCGAAGATTCACAACCCTCTGAATGAAGAAATTTTTCCTCATCTAGGTCCTAAATGGCCGATCTCTTATCTTAAGACTACGACCACTACTTCTAGACTCTCCAGCCAGAGGAAACAACCTCTCAGCATCTACCCTGTCAAGCCCTCTAAGAATTTTATACATTTCAATGAGATCACCTCTCATTCTTCTAAACTCCAGAGAATATAGGCCCATTCTACTCAATCCCTCCTCATAGGACAACCCTCTCATCCCAGAAATCAATCTAGTGAACCTTCGTTGCACTGCCTTTAAGGCGTATATCCTTCCTTGGGTAAGGAGACCAAAAGCGTAATCAGTACTCCATGTGCGGTCTCACCAGAGCCCTATATAATTGCAGCAAGACCTCCTTACTCTCATACTCCAACCCCTTTGCAATAAAGGTTAATATGCCATTTGCTTTCCTAGTTTCTTGCTGTACCTGCACGTCTGTGATTTGTGTACAAGGACACCCAAATCCCTCTGACTGCCAACATTTCTTAGTATCTCACCTTTTAAAAAATATTCTGCTTTTCTACTCTTCCTGCCAAATTGGATAACTTCACATTTCCCCACACTAAACTCCATCTACCATCTTCTTATCCACTCACTTAACCTATCTATATCCCTTTGCAGCCACTTTGTGTCCTCCTCGCAGCTTACTTTTTCACCTAGCTTTGTATCGTCAGCAAACTTGGACAGATTACACTCAATCCCCTCATCTAAGTCATTGATATAGATTGTAAACAGCTAAGGTCCAAGCACCGATCCTTGCGGCACTCCACTCGTTACAATCTGCCAACCCAAAAATGACCCGTTTATTCCTACATGGTGGCCTGATCCGAAATCCTGGCACTTGGTGTGGGCCACATTCCACATAAGTTATTTGGACACATTGGGGTAGAAATTGTTTTCTGTTTTGCCCATTTTTTTTAAGCTTAAAATGGGTGTAATGTAACTACAGGCCAGTTAGCCTGACATCAGTCATTGGGAAAATGCTGGAATCCATTATTAAGGAAGTGGTAACAGGACATTTAGAAAATCATAATATGATTAGGCAGAGCAAACATGGTTTTATGAAAGGGAAATCGTGTTTGACAAACTTATTAGAGTTTTTTGAGGATGTAACTAGCAGGGTAGATAAAGGGGAACCAGTGGATGTAGTATATTTGGATTTTCAAAAGGCATTCGATAAGGTGCCACATAACAGGTTGTTACTCAAGATAAGGGCTCATGGGGTTGGGGGTAACATATTAGCATGGATAAAGGATTGGTTAACAGACAGAAAACAGAGAATAGGGATAAACGGGTCATTTTCAGGTTGGCAGACTAACTAGTGGGGTGCCGCAAGGATCAGTGCTTGAGTCTCAGCTATAGACAATCTATGTCAATGACTTAGATGAAGGGACTGAGTATAACGTATCCAAGTTTGCTGATGATACAAAGCTAGATGGGAAAGTAAGCTGTGAGGAGGACACAAAAGAGTCTGCAAAGGGATATAGATAGGTTAAGCGAGTGGGCAAGAAGGTGGCAGGTGGAGTATAATGTGGGGAAATGTGAGGTTATTCACTTTGGTAGGAAGAATAGAATATTTTTTAAATGGTGAGAAACTATTAAATGTTGGTGTTCAGCGGGATTTGGATGACCTCGTACAAGAAACACAAAAAGTTAGCATGCAGGTACAGCAAGCAATTAGAAAGGCAAATGGCATGTTGGCCTTTATTGCAAAGGGGTTGGAGTGTAAGAGTAAGGAAGTCTTGCTGCAACTGTACAGGGCTTTGGTGAGACCTCACCTGGAGTACTGTGTACAGTTTTGGTCTCCTTATCTAAGAAAGGATATACTCGCCTTAGAGGCGGTGCAACAAAGGATAGCTAGATTAATTCCTGGGATGAAAGGGTTGTCCTATGAGGAGAGATTGGGTAGAATGGGCCTATGCAGTCTGAAGTTTAGAAGAATGAGAGGTGGTCTCATTGAAACATAAGATTCTGAGGAGGCTTGACAGGGTAGATGCTTCCCGGCTGGAGAGACTAGAACTAGGGGGCATAGTCGCAGGATAAGGGGTCGGCCATTAAAGACCTAGATGAGGAGGAATTTCTTCACACAGGATTGTGAATCTTTGGAATTCTCTTATCTCAGAGGGCTATGGATGCCGAGTCATTGAATATGTTCAAGGCTGAGATAGATAGATTTTTGGACACTAGGGGAATCAAGGGATATGGGGATCGGGCAGGAAAGTGGAGTTGAGGTCAAAGATCAGCCATGATCTTATTGAATGGCGGAGCAGGCTCACAAGGACGTATGGCCTGCTCCTGCTCCTATTTCTTATGTTATACAAATTTCTGGGCGCGAGGTCTCCCGCTGACCACATCTCTGTCGCCATATTAGTCCTCACTATTTTTAAGCAGCCTTGGCAACCCCCTGAAATCAGCATTGGATCAATTTAAATATGCAAAAAAGGTCCTTCCCCTGTTTTAGGACCCTTCTGCAAAATATATGAAAAACTAGGGGGAGCATGCACCATGCAAATTCCGACTAGTTTTTCCAGTTCCGCGCAGCCTTAAACAGCGGTCCCCCCAGTCCCAACCCAAGTTTCCCGTCCCACTGCCGCCGATTTTTTTTTCCTTCCCTCCCCCACCCCCCCCCCCCCAACTGTAATCATCCTCTTCCAGCCCAACCCTGCACTTCTCCATGCTCCAACTCTTCACCAGCCGGTCCTGTTTCCGGTCACTCCTAAGTGAGTGCCGACTCTCTGTTTTTGACTTGGGGGGGCGTTGCCGTCCCATTTCGGGACATAAGGCAGTACTGAGCACAGGATACCACAGGCCGTATCCTGTATCGAAACGTATATTTGAAACCTGTGCTCTATACCGATAGGAATTGAAATGTACCTGCTCACTTGCTAATTGGAGTACTTTTAAAGAAATGCTATTTCGAAAAGGACCTAATTCTTTGACGAAGTAATAGAGAGGGTTGTGCGGTTGATGTTGTGTACATGGACTTTCAATGAGCGTTTGATAAAGTGTCACATAATAGACTTGTTAGCAAAATTGAAACCTATGACATTAAAGGGGCAGCAGCTGCGTGGATATGAAATTGGCTAAGGGACAGAAAGCAGAGAGTAGTGATGAACTGTTGTTTTTCAGACTGGAGGGAAGTGTACAGTAGTGCTCTCCAGGGGTTGGTGTTGGGATCACTGCTTTTTTTGATATATATTATGACCTGGACTTGGATATACAGGGCATAATTTCAAAGTTTTCAGATGACATGAAACTCAGAAATGTAGTAAACAGTGAGGAAGATAGTTACAGACTTCAGAAGGACATAGACAGATTGGTAAAATGGGCAGACACATGGCAGATAAAGTTTAACACAGAGAAATGTGAAGTGATTGATTTTGGTAGAAAGTATGAGGAGAGGCAATATACACTAAATGGTACAATTCTAAAGGGGGTGCAGGAACAGAGAGACCTGGCGGTGCATATACACAAGTCTTTGAAGGTGGCAGGACAAGTTGAGATGGCTGGATCCTTTGGCTTTATAAATAGAGGCAAGGAAGTTATGCTCAACTGTTATAAAACATTGGTTAGGCCCCAGCTGGAGTATTGTGGCCAATTCTGCACACCACACTTTAGGAAGAATGTCAAGGCTTTGGAGAGGGTGCAGAGGAGATTTACTAGAATGGTACCAGAGATGAGAGACTTCAGTTATGTGGAAAGACTGGAGAAGCTGGAGTTGTTCTCCTTCGAGCAAAGAAGATTAAGAGGAGATTTGATAGAGGTGTTGAAGATCATGAACAGTTTTGACAGAGTAAATAAGGAGAAACTGTTTCCAGTGGCAGAAGGGTTGATAACCAGAGGAAACAGATTTAAGGTAATTGGCAAAAGATCCAGAGGCGACATGAGGAATAAAATTACGCAGCGCGTTGTTTTGATCTGGAATGCACTGCCTGAAAGGGTGATGGAAGCAGATTCAATAATAACTTTCAAAAGGGAATTGGATAAATACTTGAAAGTGGAAAAATTTACAGGGCTATGGGGAAAAGCTGAAAAAGGAAAAAAGTCCTTTTTTGGAGGTGAAATCTTGCTTATAATTTTTATATGTAAGAAAACAAGTCCAAAGGTGGATGCAAAATACTGGGAGGGGAGTAGGGACCAATGTGGTTCACAGGTTGACTGATCATGAGCCATGACGTGTTATCAATCAGGTGCTTAATTCATGGCTTCCAGACTATTTATATAATAGCTGTGTCTGGATAACTTCCTCACATGAGCTCATCCCTCCTTAGGTCTTTGTCCTTTCGATCATACCCCCACATACTATTTAAAGTGCCTCCCTTTCAAATGATGACCTGCTCTAACATGCAAACAAACTGCCCACCTCAGTCTCTTGAGTCATGGCATAATTCCATGAGTTGTCACATTTTGCTGCAATTTCTGCCTATTCATTTTAAGTTAATGGAATTATGCCTCCATCGGATCTGCCTCAGGCAGAATCATAAAATCATAGAATGATACAGCACAGATGGCCCATCATGCCTGTGCCAGCACTTTGAAGAAGCTATCCAATTAGTCCCATACTCCTGCCTTTTCCCCATAGTCCTACAATCTTTTCTCCTTCAAGTATTTATCCAATTCCCTTTTGAAAGTTATTATTGAATTTGCTTCCACCACCCTTTCAGGCAGTGCATTCCAGATCATAACAACTTGCTGCGTAAAAAAAAAATTGTCTCTGGTTCTTTTGCCAATTATTGTACCTTAAATCTGTGTCCTCTGGTTACTGACCCTTCTGCCATTGGAAACAGTTTTTCCTCATTTACTCGATCAAAACCCTTCATGATTTTGGACACCTCTGTTAAATCTCCCCTTAATCTCAATAAACAATGGAACATCACACCAGACATTGTTTTAGTTTTAAACTATTAAGCACATTTATTGAAATAATGAACAAATGGAAAAGTAACAATATAAATATGCATATTTTACAGTTGCGATCTCGTGTCTCCTTGAAATGGAAAACAAAAAGTTGCAATCTAACTGCTAAACTGTTCTTGAATAAGCAACTTATAGATCCATAGCTCCCCTCCTGTCTCCTTTACAAGCTGCAGAAGCTAGTTAAATCTACCTGCTTTTCTGTGACGATTTCTATTTATTGTACTTAACTCCACTCAAAGGATGGTTCTCAGTTTGCTCCTTTTTCGACCTCTTGATCTGTTGGCAAGCCTTATTAGAAATTCATAACTGGCTTCCATACCTGGAATTGAACCGTGTTAGACTCCCTCTCAAGCCTGTTTATGGGGAGCCAGTAATGACAAACCTCAACATTTGTAATAATATAGGCTGGTGTACGGATCAGAAATTGATCCTGGGACCTACATGGCCTGAATGGCTCAGTTCCACACTAGGCAGTGTATTTACCAACTAAGCTATGGAGATGGCTATGTGCAGTTACATTTTTCTGTAAGTTTCTTTTCTGAGTAGATGAATGAATCCCATCTTTTGTCATTCTCCAGGTTCCAATGAGTACTTCATACATCCCTACAGAAGAAGAAAGGAGAGTCTTCAGAGAATGCAATCAGGAGAGCTTCTATTATAGATGTATGTATAAATTCTTAGTCAGTTGTTGTTTGCTTGTAGTCAGTGAGTTGACATTTAAAATTTTATTTCAATCAGAGTAGAATTTAATTTGTTTATTGATGTTTAAGCAGCAGCAAGTTTGATCTCTTTTCTCAAAGATATTCACCCCACACAGTAACGTGTTTTATTTTCCAAAATTATTTTTTTAATTTAAAAATAATTTCAAGATGTACTGAATTCTGCTCTGGGATGTATTTCCCTGCAGTGAGCAGTTGAGAGATTCTGTTTAGGATTTGCAGGTCAATGACTCATCGTGCAGTAATGATGCATATTCACCCAGTCACTCCTGCTTACCTGGTGGTACTATAGCTAATTAACCAAAATAATTTTAATGAGTAATTGACAGTAACAATATTGAAAGTTGTCTATGCTTGAACAATAATTGTACATGATGTCATATCGAGTTACATTGAAACTATAGCACAGAAACAGGCCATTCAGCCCAACTGGTCTTTGCTGGCATTGATGCTCCACGTGAGCCTTCTACCTCCCTACTTCATCTAACCCTATCAGGATACCCTTCTATTCCTTTCTCCCTCATGTGCTTACCTAGCTTCCCCTTAAATGCATCTATGTTATTTGCCTCAACTACTCTTGTGGTAGCGCGTTCCACATTCTTACCACTCTTTGGTTAAAGACATTTCTCCTTAATTCGCTATTGGGTTTATTAGCAACTATTTTATATTTATGATCTCCAGTTTTGGACTCCCCCCACAAGTGGAAACATTTTCTCTACGTCTACCCTATCAAACCCTATCATTGTCTTAAAGACCCATATCAGGTCACCCCTTAGCCTTCTCTTTTATAGAGAAAAGAGTCCCAGCCTGTTCATCCTTTTCTGATAAGGATATCCTCTCAGTTCTGGTATCATCCTTGTGAATCTTTTTTGCCAATTCTCCAATGCCTCTATATCCTTTTCTTAATATGGAAACCAGAACTATGCACAATATTTCAAGTGTGGTCTAACCAAGGTTCATACAAGATTAACATAACTTCTTGGCTTTTCAATTCTATCCTTCTAGGAATGAACCCGAGTGCTTAATTTGTCTTTTTTATGGCCTTATTAACCTGCGTCGCTACTTTTAGTGATTTGTGTATCTGTACCCCTGGATCCCTTTGCTCCTCTATCCCATTTAGACTCTTATTATCCAAGCTATATGCGGCCTCCTTATTGTTCCTACCAAAATGCACCACCTCACACTTTTCTATATTGAAATTCATTTGCCAATTACGCGCCCGTTCTGCAAGTTCATTAATGTCCTCTTGCATTTTGACACATTCTTCCTTTGTATTAACTACACCCCCCAATTTGGTGTCGGCTGCAAATTTTGAACTTGTACTTCCGATTCCAGAATTTAAATCGTTAATGTAAATTGTGAACAACAGTGGTCCCAGCACCAATCCCTGTGGAACGTCATTTCCCACTTTTTGCCAGTCTGAGTAGCTACCCTTAACCCCATTCTCTTTTTTTGCAAGTTTTGTAGCCAACTTGCTATCCATACTGCTAACTGTCCCCTGACTCCACATGTTCTGACCTTAGCCATGAGTCTACAATACGGTATATTGTCGAAGGCCTTTTGAAAATCCAAATATCAAATACATTACCCCTGTTTACTCTTTCTGTTACTTCTTCTTCAAAGAAAGAGACATTGCTGGATCTAGTTCTGGGGAATGAAATGGGCCAAGTGGAGGCAGTGGGAGAACATTTAGAGAACAGTGTTCATAGTATCATAAGGTTTAGATTAGTTATGGAAAGGGACAAGGAGCAATCTAGAGTAAAAATAATTAATTGGAGGAGGGCCAATTTCAGTGGGTAGCGAACCGATCTAGCCCAGGTAAATTGGAATCAAAGATTGGCAGGCAAAACTGTAATTGAACAATGGGCTGCCTTTAAGGGGAGATGGTTCGGGTACAATCTAGGTACATTCCCACGTGGGGGAAAGCTGGGCAACCAAAGCCAGAGCTACTTGGATGATGAAAGAGACAGAGTAAGATGAAGCAGAAAAAGGGGGCAAATGACAAATGTCAGGTTGATAATACAAGTGAGAACCAGGCTGAATATAGAAAGTACAGAGGGGAAGTGACAAAGGAAATAAGAGGAGCAAAGAGAGAGTATGAGAATAGACTGGCGGCAAACACAAAAGGGAATTCAAAAGTCTTGTATAGGCACATAAATACTAAATGGGTAGTAAGAGGAGGGGTGGGGCCGATTAGGGACCAAAAAGGAGATCTACGCATTAAGGCAGAGGGAATGGCTGAGGTACTAAATTAATACTTTGCATATGTCTTTATCAAGGAAGAAGATGCTGCCAAAGTCACAATAAAAGAGGAGGTAGTTGAGATACTGGATGGGCTAAAAATTGATAGAGGACGTACTAGAAACACTAGTTGTACTTATAGTAGATAGGTTACCCGGTCCAGATGGGATGCATCCTAGGTTGCTGAGGGAAGTAAGGATGGAAATTGCAGAGGCGCTGGCCATAATCATCCATTCCTCCTTAGATATGGGGGCGGTGCCAGAGGACTGGAGAATTGCAAATTTTACACCCTTGTTCAAAATAGGGTGTAAGGATAAACTCGACAACTACAGGCCAGTCAATTTAACCTCGGTGGTGGGGAAGCTTTTGGAAATGATAATCCGGGACAAAATTAATCGTCACTTGGACAAGCGTGGATTAATAAAGGAAAGCCAGCACGGATTTGTTAAAGGCAAATCGTGTTTAACTAACTTGATTGAGTTTTTTGATGAGATAACAGAGAGGGTTGATGAGAGCAATGCGATTGATGTTGTGTATGGACTTTCAAAAGGCATTTTGATACAGTGCTGCATAATAGGCTTGTCAGCAAAATTGAAGCCCATGGAATAAGAGGGGCTGTGGGAGCATCGATATGAAATTGGCTAAGTGACAGGAAACGGAGAGTAGTGGTAAACGGTTGTTTTTCAGACTGGAGGAAGGTATACAGTGGTGTTCTTCAGGGGATGGTACTAGGACCACTGCTTTTTTTGATATATATTAATGATTTGGACTTGAATGTACAGGGCACAATTTCAAAATTTGCAGATGAGACAAAACTTGGAAGTCTAGTCAATAGTGAGGAGGTTAGTAATAGTCTTCAAGAGGACATAGACAGGCTGGTGGAATGTGCGAACACATGGCAGATAAAATTTAATGCAGTGAATTGATACATTTCAGTAGGAAGAACGAGGAGAGGCAATATAAACTAGAGGGCACAACTCTAAAAGGGGTACAGGAACAGAGAGATCTGGGGGTGTATGTGCACAAATCGTTGACAAAGCAGGTTGAGAAAGCACTTAAAAAAGCATACAGGATCCTAGGCTTTATAAATAGAGTCATAGAGTACAAAGGTATGGAAGTCATGATGAACCAACTGGTTCGGCCACAACTGGAGTATTGTGTCCAGTTCTGGGCACCGCACTTCAGGAAAGATGTGAAGGCTTTAGAAAGGGTGCAGAAGAGATTTACTAGAATGATTCCAGAGCTAAGGGAACATAGGAATAAGAGTCGGCCATTCAGCACCTCATGCCTGCTCCGCCATTTGATAAGATCATGGCTGATCTGTGATCTAACTCCATATACCTGCCTTTGGCCCATATTCCTTAATACCTTTGGTTACCAAAAAGCTATCTATCTCAGATTTAAATTTAGCAATTGAGCTAGTATCAATTGCCGTTTGCAGAAGAGAGTTCAAAACTTCTGTCACCCTTTGTGTGCAGAAATGTTTTCTGATCTCACTCCTGAAAGGTTGGGCTCTAATTTTTACTCCTAGAATCCCCAACCAGCGGAAATAGTTTCTCTCTATCCACCCTATCTGTTCCCCTTAATATCTTATAAACTTCGATCAGATCACCCCTTAACCTTAGAAATTCTGGAGAATACAACCCCAATTTGTGTAATCTCTCCTCGTAACTTAACCCTTGAAGTCCGGGTATCATTCTAGTAAACCTACGCTGCACTCCCTCCAAGGCCAATATGTCCTTCCGAAGGTGCGGTGCCCAGAACTGCTCACAGTGCTCCAGGTGCAGTCTAACCAGGGTTTTTTATAGCTGCAGCATAACTTCTGCCCCCTTGCACTCTAGTCCTCTAGATATGAAGACCAGCATTCCATTAGCCTTATTGATTATTTTCTGCACCTGTTCATGACACTTCAATGATCTATGTACCTGAACCCCGAAGTCCCTTTGGACATCCACAGTTTTTAACTTTTTACCATTTAGAAAGTACCCTGTTCTATCCTTTTTTGATCCAAAGTGGATGACATCACATTTATCTACATTGGGCAAAACTGTGGCAAATGGAATTCATTCACCTAATCTATCAATATCGCTTTGTAATTTTATGTTTTCATCTACATTGCTTACAATGCCACCAATCTTTGTGTCATCGGCAAACTTAGATATGAGACTTTCTATGCCTTCATCTAAGTCGTCAATAAATATTGTGAATAATTGAGGCCCCAAGACAGATCCCTGCGGGACTCCACTAGTCACATCCTGCCAATGTGAGTACTTACTCATTATCCCTACTCTCTGTCGCCTTTCGCTCGGCCAATTTCCTAACCAAGTCCGTACTTTTCCCTCGATTCCATGGGCTTCTATCTTAGCTAACAGTCTCTTATGTGGGACCTTATCAAATACCTTCTGGAAGTCCATATAAATAACATCCATTGTCATTCCCCTGTCCACTACTTTAGTCATCTCTTCAAAAAATTCAATCAGGTTTGTCAGGCACAACCTACCTTTCACAAATCCATGTTGGCTCTCTCTGATTAACTGAAAATTCTCGAGGTGTTCAGTCACCCTATCCTTAATTATAGACTCCAGCAATTTCCCCACAACAGATGTTAGGCTAACTGGTCTATAATTCCCCGGTTTCCCCCTCTCTCCTTTCTTAAAAAGCGGAGTGACATGTGCAATTTTCCAATCTCGAGGGACAGTTCCTGAATCTAGAGAACTTTGAAAGATTATAGTTAGGGCATCTGTAATCTGCTCACCTACTTCCTTTAAAACCCTGGGATGGAAACCATCTGGTCCTGGGGATTTGTCACTCTTTAGTGCTATTATTTTCTTCATTACTGTTGCTTTACTTATGTTAACTTTATTGAGTCCCTGTCCCCGATTCAATATTAGTTTTCTTGGGATTTCCGGCATGCTATCCTCTTTTTCTACTGTAAATACTGACGCAAAGTAATCGTTCAACATGTCCGCCATTTCCCCATTGTCGATGACAATATCCCCACTTTCAGTTTTTAAGGGGCCAACACTGCTCCTGACCATCCTCTTTTTCCTAATATAACTATAAAAGTTCTTTGTATTGGTTTTGATATCCCTTGCAAGTTTCTTTTCATACTCTCTTTTTGTAGCTCTTACTATCTGTTTTGTGACCCTTTGTTGATCTTTGTATCTTTCCCATTCGCCAGGATCTGTGCCATTTTTTGCCTTTTTGTATGCCCTTTCTTTATGTCTTATACTGTCCCTTACCTCTTTAGTTGTCCTTGGCTGTTTTTTTTGGCAAGTAGAGTTCTTGCCCCTCAGGGGTATAAACCGGTTCTGTATCACGTTAAATGTTTCTTTAAACATTTCCCACTGATCATCAGTTGTTTTACCCATTAACAGATTTGCCCAGTTTACTGTGGACGGTCTCTGTCTCATCCTATTGAAGTCGGCCTTACCCAAGTCTAGAATCTTAGCAGCTGATTCACTTTTTCCCTTTCAAACACTACATTGAACTCAATCATGTTATGATCGCTATTGGATAGATGTTCACGCACAGTTAAGCCGTTAACTAAATCTGGTTCATTACTCATTACTAAATCTAGTATGGCTTGCCCCCTTGTTGCCTCTCGAACATACTGCTGTAGAAAACTATCCCGGACACACTCAAGAAATTCACGACCTTTCTGACAGTTGCTAATCTGCTTTTCCCAATCTATGTGAAGGTTAAAGTCCCCCATTAATACCATTATGCCTTTGTTAGACGCTTGTCTAATCTCTGCATTTATACAATCTAGCACTTCAGAGCTGCTGCCAGGGGTCCTATACACAACTCCTACTATAGTCTTAGATCCTTTCCTATTTCTCAATTCAACCCATAAGGTCTCTGTTGGCTGCTTACCTCTCGTTATATCCTCCTTTATCATTGAAGTGATTTCATCTCTAATCACTAAGGCTACTCCTCCCCCTCTTCCATTTTCCCTGTCTGTCCTGTAGACCTTATAACCCGATATATTTAGTTCCCAATCCTGACCATCCTGCATCCATGTCTCAGTAATAGCTATCATGTCGTACCCTCCAATTTGAATTTGAACCTGTAGTTAATTTAATTTATTCCTTATACTCCGTGCATTTGTTATATAGAACTCTTCGTTGGGCCACACACCCCAGCCTGACCTTCAGCTTTGATGCTGGGTTAATCGCCTTACGCCTTCTAGTTTTCACTATATCTGTATTGCCTAAAGTACACTTTCTTTCTGCTGCTCTACACTTTTCCCTTTCACTCGTCCTTGAACAACTGTTTGTACTATTTGTATTGTAAATTTCCCCTGGGTCTTCCCCTCTCTTGCTGCTCTCAACATTACTCCCTTCTGACTTCCCGCTCAGGTTCCCATCCCCCTGCCACTCTAGTTTAAACCTTCCCCAACAGCACTAGCAAACACCCCCGCGAGGACATTGGTCCCGGTCCTGCTCGGGTGTAATCCGTCTCGCTTGTACAGGTCCCACCTTCCCCAGAACCGGTCCCAATGTCCCAGGAATCTAAATCCCTCCCTCCTACACTATCCCTGCAGCCACGCATTCATCCTGACTATTCTCCTGTTCCTATACTCACTAACATGTGGCACTGGTAGTAATCCTGAGATCACTACTTTGGAGGTCCTGCTTTTTAATTTATCTCCTAACTCCTTGAATTCACCTTGCAGGACCTCATCCCTTTTTTTACCTATGTTGTTGGTACTGATATGGACCACGACGACTGGCTGTTCACCCTCTCCCTCCAGAATGCCCTGCAGCCGCTCCGTGACATCCTTGTTACGTGGGTAGTTTACTTTAGTTATGTGGGTAGACTGGAGAAGCTGGGGTTGTTCTCCTTGGAACAGAGACGGTTGCGAGGAGATTTGATAGAGGTATTCAAAATCATGAAGGGTGTAGATAGAGAAAAACTGTTCCCATTGGCAGAAAGATCAAGAACCAGAGGACATAGATTTAAGGTGATTGGCAAAAGAACCAAAGGTGACATGAGAAAAAACTTTTTAACACAACGAGTGGTTAGGATCTGGTTTGCACTGCCCGAGGGGGTGGTGGAGGCTGAATCAAACACAACCTTCAAAAGGGAACTGGATAAGTACTTGAAAGGAAAAAATTTGCAGGGCTACGGGGAAAGGGCGGGGGAGTGGAACTAGCTGGATTGCTCTTGCATAGAGCCGGCGCGGACTCGATGGGCGGAAAGGCCTCCTTCCGTGCTGTAACCTTTCTATGATTCTATGATGATTTTCTGCAATATTTAACTGCCAGTCCTGTTCCTTATCATAGAATCATAGAAAGGTTACAGCATAGAAGGAGGCCGTTTGGCCCATCAAGTCCGTGCCAGCTCTATGCAAGAGCAATCCAGCTAGTCCCACTCCCCCGCCCTTTACCAATAGCCCTGCAAATGTTTTCCTTTCAAGTACTTATCCAGTTCCCTTTTTGAAGGCCGTGATCGAATCCGCCTCTAACACCACCTCGGGTAGTGCATTCCAGATCCTAACCACTCGCTGCGTAAAAGAGTTTTTCCTCATGTCACCTTTGGTTCTTTTGCCAATCGCCTTAAATCTATGCCCTCTGGTTCTTGACCCTTCTGCCAATGGGAACAGTTTCTTTCTATCTACTCTGTCTAGACCCTTCATGATTTTGAATACCTCTATCAAATTTCCTCTCAACCTTCTTTGTTCCAAGAAGACCAACCCCAGCTTCTCTGGTCTGTCCACATAACTGAAGTCCTCATCCCTGGAATCATTCTAGTAAATCTTTTCTGCACCCTCTCTAAGGCCTTCACATCTTTCCTGAAGTGTGGTGCCCAGATCTGGGCACAATACACAAGTTGTGGTCGAAGCAGTGTTTTATAAAGGTTCATCATGACTTCCTTGCTTTTGTACTCTATGCCTCTATTTATAAAGCCCAGGATCCCGTATGCTTTATTAACCGCTGTCTCAACCTGCCCTGCCACTTTCAATGATTTGTGCACATATTCCCCAGATCTTTTTGTTCCTGTAACCCTTTTAAAATTGTGTCCTCTAGTTTATATTGCCTCTCATTCTTCTTACCGAAATGTGTCACTTCGCACTTCTCTGCATTAAATTTCATCTGCCATGTGTCTGCCCATTCCACCAGCCTGTCTATTTCCTCTTGAAGCCTATCACTAGCCTCCTCACTGTCCACTACACTTCCAAGTTTTGTGTCATCTGCAAATTTTGAAATTGTGCCCATTTACACCCAAGTCCAAGACATTAATATATATCAAGAAAAGCAGTGGTCCTAGTACTGACCCCTGGGGAACACCACTGTATACCTTCCTCCAGTCTGAAAAACAACCGTTTACCACTACTTTCTGTTTCCTGTCACTTAGCCAATTTTGTATCCATGCTCCCACTGCCCCTCTTATTCCATGGGCTTCAATTTTGCTGACAAGCCTTTAATGCAGCACTGTATCAAATGCCTTTTGAAAGTCCATACACAACATCAATCGCATTGCCATCATCTACCCTCTCTGTTACCTCATCAAAAGTCTCTTATCAAATTAGTTAAACACGATTTGCCTTTAACAAATCTGTGCTGGCTTTCCCTACTTGTCCAAGTGACTGCTAATTATGTCCAGGATTATTGTTTCCGAAAGTTTCCCCACCACAGAGGTTAAACTGACAGGCCTATAGTTGCTGGGTTTATCCTTGCACCCTATTTTGAACAAGGGTGTAACATTTGCAATTCTCCAGTCCTCTGGCACCACCCCCATATCTAAGGATGTTTGGAAGATTATGGCCAGTACCGCCGCAATTTCCATCCTTACTTCCCTCAGCAACCTAGGATGCATTCCATCCGGACCGGGTGACTTATCTACTTTAAATACAGCTAACCTTTCTAGTACCTCCTTTTTATCAATTATTAGCCCATCCAGTATCTTAACTACATCTTCCTTTACTGAGACTCTGGCAGCATCTTCTTCCTTGGTAAAGACAGATTCAAAGTACTCATTTAGTACCTCGGCCATGCCCTCTGCCTCCATGAATATCCTTTTTGGTCCTTGATTGGTCCCACCCCTCCTCTTACTACCTGTTTACTGTTTACATGCCCAACATGGTATAACTATGTATCAGTTATCTCCACCACATCTGGCTCCTCGCTATGAATTATTACCTGCAGTTCCCCCCGTTTTGTTTCGGATGCTGTGCCCATTGCTGTACAGGCAATTTAATTTGTTTTTCGGAATTGTTCCCCTCCCTTTGTTTTTAACAGTCATTTTGTACTTATGTCCTATAACTGTTATTTGTTCCCTGACCGTTTTATCCTTATTCCTTAACCTGGTCTGACCTTTTACTCTCATTTCCTATTTCTTTTTTCTTCAGGCTTATGTTATCTTCACCAGATCCCTCCCAGCGTCTTACTAGTTTAAAGTCCTAATGACAGTTCTATTTATCCTTTCCCCGAGGATACTGGTCCCATTCCGATTCAAGTGGAACCCGTCCCTGCAGTACAGCTCCTTCCTGTCCCAGTACTGGTGCCAGTGTCCCATGAAATGGAACCCCTCCTTCCCACACCATTCTTTCAGCCATGCATTCACCTACCTGATCTGTTTATCCCTATGCCAATTAGCACATGACTCAGGTAATAATCCCGAGATTACCACCCGTGAGGTCCTGCTTTTTAATTTAGTTTCTAACTTCTGATATTCTCTTAGCAGGACCTCCTCCCTTTTCTTCCGTCTGTCATTGGTTGCAATGTGGACCATGGCAACTGGATCTTCCCCCTCCCTTTCCAAGTTCCTCTCCAGTTGATCCAAGATATCCTTTACCCTTGCATCAGGTAGGCAACACACCCTCCTGGACTCTCAGTCACAACTGCAGAGGACGTTTTCTATCTCCCTGATTAGCGAATCCCCTATGACTAAAATCTTTCTGTACTGCCTCCTGCTCCACAGTGCCATGGTTATCTTTCTGGCTGTCCTCCCTGCAGCCTACATCCTTATCCTCACAGGTAGAAAGTACATTGTACCTGTTGGATAGGGCCAGTGTCTGCGGGACTTCCTTCTCCACCTCCCATTGGTTCCCTTACCTTGCTGAGCTATGTGTCGGAGTGTCTCTAACTCGCACTCCAGCTCAAGGACTCTTAGCTGGAGTGACTCAAGGCAGAGACATATACTTCAGATGTGGCAATCTGGGACAGTCTCACTATCCACAAACTCCCACATATCACAGTCCCGACACACAACCTACATGGCCATTTCTAGTTTTTATTTATCTCTTTGTTAGTATTAATTTAATTCTAGAACTAATAGAAACAATTATGGTCTAGATTATATTTAGATGGATTTTAACTTGATTATAAATTAATTAGTAATTAATTATTAATATTTACTTATTTAACTATTTATATTTTATAGTCACAGTATGTATAGTTAATTAAAGACTTAGATTAATTTCCTCGGGTTCCCCCCACCCTCTGTGCTGACTATCACGTCACCTTTTGAGAATCTTGCCCTCAGTTTGTTTAACTGCTCTGGTTTCCTTCTCTTTTTAACTGTTAGTTAAAAAGCCTTAAAGCTAATGAATTACAAACATGCTAACTACTAAAAACACTATCAACCTAAACAATATCCACTAAAAACACTTACCAATAAACTTACACTGACTTACCCTAGGCGCTAAAGGATATTATGCTGTTAATAATTAAGATAATAAATTAAACAATTAGCTCTAACTCGTTGGCTCCGCCGCTTCCCACTCTGTGCTCACTATGACGTCACTTTTTGAGTTTCCCCACTACCACTCTCGGGTTTTGTTTAAATCTGCCGCTCTGGGTCTCCTGATAGGCTCTGCTGCTGAAAAATATGTTTATTTTTATTGTTAATATATTCAGTGTCACCTGGCAGCTGGAGCAGTTTTTAAACAGTCCCCAGTTTAAACTCCAATAAACCGTAATTAGCCCTGCCCAATTTGATAACCTGTTTATCTTTCATCCACTTTTTTCTTTCCCCCCCCATTGAATTTAGAATTGTGTAATATTTTCTGCTGCAATTAAAATGAACTGGTAAATGTTCAATTTGTAAATAGTAGTAAACCTGTATTTAACTCTAACAGCTGCAATAGTGTTTCTATTTTAGAGGATTCCAGAGGACAGGTTGTCAGCCTTGGCTGTGGTAGCACTCGCACCTTTGAGTCAGAAGGTCATGGGTTCAAGCCCCACTCCAGATGCTTGAGCACATAATTCAGGCTGACTCTGCATTGCCGTACTGAGGGAGAGCTACACTGTCAAAGGTGCCGTTATTCGGATGAGATGTTAAACCGAGTCCATGTTTGCCTTCTCAGATGGACATAAAAGACCCATGGCACTGTTTGAAGAAGAGCAAGGGAGTTCTACCGGTGTCCTGGCCAATATTTATCCCTCAACCAACATCACTAAAACAGATTATCTGGTCATGCCGTTTGTGGGACCTTTCTGTGCAAATTGGCTGCCGCATTTCCCTACATTACAACAGTGCAACAGTGGCTACAATTCGCTTGGCTGTAAAGCGCTTTGGGACATGCTGAACTTGTCAAAGGCACTACATAAATGCAAGTCCTTTCCTTCGTTTCCTCTTTAAATCATCCTTGATTTTTCACCTCAAGCTACCACTGGAACTTCAATTTTTTTTAAAGGAGCGTACTACCAGGATAGGGGTGGTTTATATTTTGAAAAATAATAATGACCCATCTCCAACATACATCCTTTTAAATAAGATTGATTTTTGTTTTGAAAAACAGTCACTTTTACGATTGCATATTTGACGTCACTGTGACTGCAGGTCTTCCCTGAATCTCTTTTACAGTAAGTCTGGCCGAAGTTAGTGGGGAAACATAGAAAAAACATAGAAACATAGAAAATAGGAGCAAGAGTAGGCCATTCGGCCCTTTGGGCCTGCTCCGCCATTCAAAATGATCATAGTTGATCGTCTAATTCAGTACCCTGTTCCTGCTTTTTCCCCATATCCCTTGATCCCTTTAGCATTAATCTCCATCTCCAAAGTAAACTTTTAAGCAAAATGAAAGCATATTAAATATTTCACATGATTAAATGTACACAGAGTTGTCTTTTTTTTGTATCTTTTAATATCTTCATTAAAGTTTCTAAATTTAAATTAAAATTCTTCAGGTGCTTTACAAATCATTTTCAAACACTAAATCTGGGTAGTATTTCATATTTAAACTATTACCACATGCATAATTTTAGAGAGAATAAGTTAGACAAAGATAAAGAAGGAGATAGATGGGGAGTGATCTGAAAATTTATCAGTTAGCAAATAGGCTACCTCATTCGTGTTCATATTTAACCCCTGCTTTGTGAAGCTAATTTCGTCACCTGTGTTATTCAATTGTAACGTTTTAATTAACTACAACTGTTTGTTATACAATAAATGTACACTCAGCATCCACAGCATTTTGCATTTAAAATCAGCATCAGGTCAAGAACTGGGCTGACAGCCCAGGAATGCAGTCATTTCCCACCCCCCACCCAAGTGCTCTTGAACCCCATTCAATCCTTCAATGCTGTCAGTCTCTAACTCTTCTCAATGTTGCCAATTACTGAGCATCTGCCTCTTTTTTTATCCCCCCCAGGAACATCTCCCATTGCTGTTTGACCCAGGCTTCCCTCAATGCTCCCAGATTCCAACCCCCTTCAATGTTGCTGGACCCCAAGCCTCGCCCCAGTGCTCCCAGACACCCCGGAAGTTCCTCTTCAATTATGTAAAATCTCAAGACACTCCCTAGCCCAGCCCCTCCTAGTGTATGCACATCTTGCAGACCTCCCCCTTAAATTCTGAGACATGCCCTGGGATCCTGTGCCTTCAGTACTGACAGCCCGACACTTCCCTGCCAGATTGCTGCTGTACCCTAGAACTTTTCCCGGTACTACCACCTCTTGTATGCCCCAAACCCAGCCATCCACCATCGGTACTGATAGATTGGGGTATTTCCTTCCACAGTGTCCCAAATCTTTTTAACCTCCCCTATTACTGCCCGAACTCCGGAATCAGACAGTAAATTAAATCCCACGTCCTATCTCCCCAGTGCTACCAAATCCAGGTTCCCCATCCGCAGTGCTACCATATCTCAAAAATACCTGCCAATGATGCCAAAGAATGAGAGGTGATCTTATTGAAACATATAAGATCCTGAGGGGACTTGAAGGGGTAGATGCTGAGAGGATGTTCCCCTTGTGGGAGAGACTAAAACTAGAGGACACAGTTTAAAAATAAGGGGTCTCCCATTTAAAACGGAAATGAGGAGAAATTTTTTCTCTGAGGGTCGTGAGTCTGTGGAACTCCCTTCCCAGAGAGCGGTGGAGGCAGGGTCACTGAATATTGTTAAGGGTGAGTTAGATAGATTCCTGATTAACAAGGGAGTCAAAGTAGGTAGACAGGAAAGTAGGGTTGAAGTCACAATCAGATCAGCCATGATCTTATCAAATGGCAGAGCAGGCTCGAGGGGCCGAATGGCCTCCTACTGTTCTTAATTTGTATGTTCGTACGTAGCCCAACAGCCTCTTCAAATAAGTGCTCTAAAATCCCACAATCCCGTCCCCATAATTGCTGAACCCCACATACTTAACTCCAATCTACCATCTTCATGTATATCCTGAGTTTAGAAAGGGAAGAGATAAAAGTCAAACACATAGGTAAAGGCACTCTTGGTTTTCATGCAAAAATGAGCAGTCACAGAATTTGATCTCCAACACAATCCAGATGACTGAAATTTGACTTATTCAATCACCATAGTTCATTGTGTAATCATTAGCATAACACCCTACTGTCGCAAAACAGCATATCTTCCGGCTCACCTGGAGCCAACAACCACAGGAGTCCTGCTGGTATTGTAATAAAAGTTATTACAAGTTATTTCAATCTCATTTTAGGGTTTAGATTCCAGTTATAAACAAGGAGTGAAGCTCGGTAATTAATGACATTGGAATCCCTCAATAAGATTAGTATGTTGTAATCATTCCCAAAGTCCATTATTTTCTAATGATTCAGAAAATTATGTTTTTTTTAAGTGTCAAATTGTCATCACAATGGTGTGTATACTCGGGTCTACTGTGAACGGATGTAGATTACCCAAAACTATGTTCACTTTAAAAGCCTTCCTAGAGAAGAAACCTTTTCTAGCTTCTCTCTCTCCAGGATTCAAACCCAAGTACAAGAGGTGAAGTCACTGTTTTAACAAATTGACTCCCCCAACCCTTGCTGTAGAAGTATCTTAATAATTTTATTGCATTTTTTTTTGAATCACTAGGTAGAGCCGTAACTTTTGAGAGACACTATTCAACAATACAGTAATTCGGGTTAATTACCACTTTGTTTGAATGTTTTTTACAGCACTGCCTTTTTCCGGGATGAGTATGCTAGTAACTCAAGTCCTAATCTCTAGAGGTAATTTTTAAATAATTAACATTTTTTTGATTAAAATTATTGTACTCATAATGATTTCATATAGTTTTTGTACTTCCTATTTAGGAATCCTTTCTACTTCAACTCGATTTGGATCCATACCTAAAGTTGCATGTAAGTGAATATTCATTTCTTAAGCAATAGAGAAACCAACTTGAAGCTAATACACCTTCTTGATCTTCTAAGTCCCCTGGTTGTAGAGGAATTTTCCTTACTCTCTGGTGGAAGCAGTTTTTTCCTGATGAAACTATTTCCAGTGGTGTAAAAATTTTTAAATATTTTAATTTTTTTTCTGCACGTGAGGTACATTTTCACTATCAAAGAGAGGGAAGTCTGGACTGGGTCTAGATTATTTTTTGACTTGGTATCTGGATCAAGCACTCCCAAGTTAGGTATGGACTTGATGCAAAGTAAAGTTTCTGCTCCTCTTCTCCGATAATTGGCTTAACCTCAGCACAGTGAGAGCCAGCAACTCGCATTGAGTAGGCTGTTAGACGAATCAATGTATGGCAAATGAAAAAATATTGGGGCAACTCAGCAGCTATATTGCAAAATTCAAGGACCCTTACTTGTAGATTGAACAAGGAGGGACATTAAGATCATATGCAGAAATATCTGTTTGCGGTATCTTGCATTGCCAGCCATAATGTGGATCAAATATTTGGAACACTAGTCTCATTTTGGGTGGGAAGAAAGCTGGAAATTGAAAAACCAAAGTTTAGAAATCTTTTAAGAATTTTTTAACTGCATTTCCTTCTCAGTTGCTGGTGTTTGTGGTTACCTGGTAGGAAAATTTTCCTATATGAAGACGTGCCAGGAGAAGTTCATGAAACTGGAGAATTCGCCACTTGGAGAAGCTCTACGGCAAGGACGTAGAACATTCCCACATCAGTCAGTTTCAGTTATTTCGTGTTTTCCAGTATTTTTCATTCAATCAATTGTTTAATCAAAAAAAACTTTGTATGTGTATTTTAGAAAAATAATAGTCTGCAATTTTCAGTTCATACTAATTAGAATGAAAGCAAGATAACCCTATAACTTCATAGTTATGAAAACAGATATCTAACGATCTTTGAGTTGCTGGAACCTCTAATTCATGATTGTGGTGCAAGTTAAGACCATTGAATACTGTTTCCAAGGACTGCATGATACCTATGTGATTCTGTACAAAATATTACAATGCACTTGATGGGGCACATGAAATCATAATTAAATGGCATGTAGCCAATGTCCACCCTAAGGAATTAATAACATACAGATTGGAATGCAGAATGTTACTGCACTGTGCATGCCTAGGTTAAGGGTAGAAATGGTTTGAGGTTAGTAAATCTAGTTAACTGTTACTACCCGAATTACTTTTAGCTACTAATGTACATGACATTAAATGCACTCCGCCATAAAATGGCTTATTTTTAAAGAAGCAAATAGCACATTAAACTATCTCTCTTATAAGCAGGGGTATAATTGTTTCACTGTGTTATGGTCTTAATTGGCAGTAATGCCCAAATAGTTTCTACTGCTATGCCTTGTAGGGCAATCACACTGAACATTTTGTATTCCTGCAAAGTGTTTTTGGCTTTGCAGGAATGCTAAAGGTGCAGTATAACTACAGCCAAACCAAGTTTGGGATTTGCTTCAGGTATTAGACAGCCTTAGAGAAGTAGTTTCACACAGTGCAGTATAATTTTTAAAATTCCAAGTTGATCCACTGGACCACGTTTTATGCTATTAAAGAGATGATAGCACTGCCCACTCTTCACTAACATCAATAGTTCCACTGGTTAGCAAATCTATTCAAATATGCATGTGCAAAGATCTGAGGGGTAATTTTAACCCCCAAAAACAGGTGGGTTGGGGGTGGGTGGGAGGTTAAAATAATAGCTTTTTGGAACGGGACCGCATCCTGGCTCCAAAGTGCCCACTTCCGGGTCTGACCCAGGTTCATATGGATGCGTGCGCACACCTGACACCCAGAAGTCCCTCCCCCACTTAAAGTCAGCGGGCCGATACTTAAAGGGGCAATGTACCTCATTGAAATAGTTGCGGTACTTAATTTTTTGTGCATTAGAAAAGTAAAATAAATTTAACTTGCCATCGCTCGACTCATGTCAGGTGAAAGCAGGTGGGAAGGGCCGGATCTGTGAGGTGAGTGCCTTTATTGCACTGCTTGTGGGCCTGGAGGAGCAAGAATGCTTCATCCAGGCCTAACAAACTCATCCAGCGTGACAAAACTCCTTGATTGGACGACCCCCCCCCCATCCCCGATGCTGGACCCCACCCCCGCCCTCCATATTTTTCCAGGGGTCATGATCTCTTGCTCCCTCCCGCCTCCTTTCCCTTCTGACAGGCAGCCAGCCTGTCAATCCGGCTGCCTGGCACGTGGGAAACCTGGAAGAACAAATACTTGCCTTCAGTTGAGTTGCGATCGCAGATTGCGATACACTCATTTGACTTCCGGGTTCCCCACGCGAATATCTAGCAACGGGCTGCGTTTCTGGCTCCCAGTTAAAATCATGCTCCTGCTATCCCCTGACAAGCAGGTAGTATAACTGGTACTATTTCGCACTGCTCTTAAAGCAGGCACCACTGCAGCATAAAACTCAGAGCTTTTCTAACCACTATCTTGATAGTTTTCTGATGGATATGAATATTGTTTTATGAGGAATATGAACACAGCTCATGTTTTTGGCACCTAAACATTTGGAGTACATTTCCTTCCACTTGCTAATTTGCCAAAAAAATGCCAAAAAAGTAGATATGAGTTTAAAGCAAAGCCTGCCAGAGCACAACCTGCCCACGGAGGTCCAAGTGTAAAAATAGAAATTAGATGAATTGGTTACAAAAATTATTTTGTAAATTGGGGAATTAAACTAATGCCACCTCCATTCATAGGTTTTACTGCTGAAACTCAAGCGTAATCTTGGAATTAAATGTCTTGCGTGCTGACCTGATTTGGATTTGTGAATATTGATGTGTATTTTTAACTCTGGTGAATTTAGGGCTAGCTGTGGAATTTTGCTCTTGGTTGCAATATGACATAAAATCATACAAATGAATGAGAAATACTTAAGTGCATTTTAAATCAGATTATGCTATTGAATAGTTCCTCTGGGCTACACTCTAACATTAAAAGTGAGTGTTTAAAGGAGCGTCATTAGCCTTGTAATGAAGAGAAATAAATATCCAATGTGATAACATAAATTATGCCGTGAGAACATGGCAACATGTGTGGTGTCATAATTACATCCCTCCTGTAGCCTCTTTTTTTTCTCTTCCCCCACCTCCACAAGCCTAACCACCTAGAGGTAATAAATGTTCATTTCATGTTGCAGACATTCATATCAGAAGTCCGAGTTTGCTGACAGCACTGTGCAACATCAAGCATTACCTTCCTCTTCCAATTTCCAACCTGAAGCATATAGCCCTTCCTCCTACTCTGATGATTACAGCCAAAGTGACCGCTCTATGTCCAACTATGATTCCGTTCCATTCAGTTCTACGCTCAGTGAGTCGGCTCCTACAGGGTTTGTTGACACCCCAGGAGGTATTTTGTATGTTTTTGCCTTTTGCAATAATATATTCTTTTGCAGCGGATTTTTAAAAAATAGATATACTTAATGATCGCTCACTAATTTAAGTGAGTTGGATTCATTGTAACCTTTAAGATTGTTCTATACTTTAGCAAAGTATTTCTCTTGTGTAACAAGGCTACTTTTTGTTAATTTTGTCAATTATTTAAATTTTGTGTGTAATAATAATGTGAGACATCGTCATCCGCTTTATGGCAGTTTTGTAATGCAGAACTGCATCAGCATACGTGCCAATCTACAAAACTTTGAAAATTTAACAGCTAAATAAAAAGCTGACAACTCAAAAAAAAAATACAACTGAAAAAACTAGCCTTGATTAAAGGACTATGTCCAAGGGGACTGAATAAATTTGATTTCTTTTAATACATTGGATTTCAGAATTTTTATCAGTGCTTATTTTCGTGTGAAAACTCATACCAAAAGCCTCAAATATGACGTATGAAAAGTAGTAGTTACTATGGAGATGCAGTGGGACATGCACATATCATGATTTAAGCTGAAGCTATATTTTTTTGCAGTAGTGGATTTAGAAATTTTTGAAAGGGAAAGTGAATTCTGATATAAATTTATTTAATGGTTGGGTCTGATGGCATGCTCCTCCAAGAAATATTTGTTTTTTTAATATACTTTTTTAGTGCATTTTGAATTGTATTGTGATTCAGCATTTGGAGACAAAAAATGCTGCTGTAATGATTTTACAGATGTGTTTAGGCATGTATATTAAAATATTTTCAGAATTTAGATTCACTTTTTAAAAAAAAAACTCAATACCCCAGATTTCAGATCTCAAGGCCGATTCATGAAGGTGGTCTGTTCGTAATGAGGCAGTTTTCACTAGGCTGCAGAGTGGATGCTCCATTACCTCCTCCAATAGACTACCAATATCAAGAACCTAGCAATGATGTTTCTCACTCGGTTAAATAGCTCTGAGAGGCTATGCAAGCACTTTTACATATCATGAATGCTAATTTTTAATTGAAGTGATTTCTTGTGGATTAAATGCCTTTTTAGCACTAACGGCCTTTTTATTTTGTTATGTATCAATAGAAAATGCTATGTAGTTACACAGGAAATCAAATATTTTCTTTTAACTCTAAACCATTATTCGTCTTTTGATTGATATTCTTATTACCTCTGAGAAGAGTTTTTGCTCTAAGGAGGTAAAATGCTGAGATGCATGGCTTATTAGTTCAATCTATGCCTGGAGTTTCCCTCAGTTTTAACATTGTTATACCCATATTGGTCTTGGTGCATCTGGTCTGTTCAAATTATATAATTTGAAATTGATATTCAATAATTGACATGATCACATTTGCTGTGTCTACTTGCTAAATTATTTAAATATGATAACTGATAAATCTCATATTTGTTATTTTGGTGAATCCTTGAGCAACTGAGGGCAAAGATCTTGAATTCACTGGCTTTGGCTGAGAGAAAGCAATCTCACCAACAATAAATTGTAGTCCTCCAGAGAAACTTCCTTAAGGCTTTACTAACAGATTTCAATATAGCACGGAGTGTCTTGCCAAGGCATGGTATTGCAGCTAGAGCAAAAACCCATCATCTCTATGACAAACAGGGTTATTGCCCTTCAGTACGCTACTTACTTTGCTTGCAACACTGGCCCCAAGTTTGTAAATTCACACCACGATACTTTGCACGCACAGAAGAGATAAGTCATGTGGTATTATGAGGTGAACTTACAAGCCCCGAAAATGAGCAAGCATTTCAAGCATCACGAGTGGCGCCAATGGGCATCTAAAACTCTGACTGCTCATGCAAAACGTGAGCACTTCACAACTAGGTATCAGGAACTGGTTCTTCTTGTGATTCAGGGTCCTGGTGCTGTAGAATCAGCTACATTTATTTTGCAAAGCATAATTCCAGAGCAGCTAGAATCTGGTCACATTATCTTTTCAGTGGTGGGGAAGCTCCATATGAACCAGAAAAACTACTTTCCTGTCCTGTGGGCTACACTCAGTCCTTTTGTTTAGATTGCCATTGGGGTGATGGTGCTTCAGGAAGTGCCCTCATAAACTCTCCCTCTGGTTGGTCTTTGGATCCTGCAGAGGCAACGGAAATGGCTTCATCTTCCAGAGGCAACAGTACTCCCTGGTTTACCACCTGCTAACTGCTTTGGAACTAGCTTTGGCAGATGCACAGTAACATAACTGCGCAATCATTATACTCTCTAGCCACCAAGGACTTGCATTCTAATTTGATTTTAAAACCTTGGGTTCCTGGGACTTCACTAATTATATATTTTTTTAATGTGGTAGCACATTGTTTCAGTCACTCGGCAGGAGTTCGTGTAAATTGACCTTGTCCCCAACGATCCAGGTGCTGTACTTCTTTTAGAATCTGCTCTTAGCAGATGTGCATACCCAATGATTAACAATTGCAATCATCTGTTCACTGGGTTTAATGTTTTGTGCAATGCTAATAAAAACTCCCTTTGAAATGATGGCTGTTAGACCCTAAAGTAACTAATATATTTATTGATGATTAACTAGTGAGATCAAGTACATACTAAAAGTGCAATGTGTAAACACATATGTGAAACCCTGTAGAGGGTTGATTACCCTTCATGAAAACATCTTATTCATATAAAAGTCTTGAGTAAATATTGAATGATATTCTGCTCCCAAATAACACATTTAGCCTCTTTTCCTCCCCTGTTGCTAAAGTCTTTTATTACCCACAAACTGTGTCTGGACAATTCAAATAGCTGCTTTTCAAAAAATTTCCAATACTGTTTAAATCCACTTCTAACCTTCTTGGGGATCATATTGCACAGCTATTCATTTTCTTGATGTAGTTTTCTAAACATGTTCCACATATTTCATACATATCCACAAAGGTCAGTGTCGCCACATACAGTTTCAAATATTCGAACAATCAGTTTGCATGATCACATCAAATGCACTTTAAACAAACTTTCCTTTTAGATCAAAGGTAACCTGCTATATTACTTCAAGGAAACGAGCACATTTTATCTTTTGAAATGCTAACAATATTATCTTTAAATGACTCTAGTAATACCACTTTTATGGTACTGCGCTACAGAGTGTAAGATTGCAGCCTTTGCTTCCTATTCACTTATGCTGACCTATACTCGGGGCCCCTGAGTGCTGCAGCTCTTCGAGGCCAGTGTATACTGCTACCCCAACCAAATTCTGCGGCAAGAAAATGTTGATTCGACAGCAGGTCTGTCTGTAGCACATTACTAAATGTTCTAGACTTACATTTTCTTAAGTATAAAAATAACAGCCATTTTCATTGTGTAACACGCCATAAAATTAAACATGAAATATAATTACAATTATTAAATCATTATTACAATCAAATATTAAGTTTTAAAAAGTGGAAGTAGCAGCAATTTGAATTTAAAAACTGAGCCACTTGTATCTTTAAAAAAAACTGAATATAAATTTCATTACGCAAGGGAATAAAAAAGATTTCAATACCAGGTCCTATTAAACATAACATTAAATTATTTACCAAATTAAATCACAACAAACCACTAAACTACAAAAAAAACTGACCTTACGAGAGAAAAAAATAATCTTTTTAACAACAGAGCAAAAAAAAAGCAACTAAATGCTCTTCCAGGTTATCCACAGCTTGCGCTAAAGTCCACCTAAACAGTGGAACTAGCTGGAACAGCAGGGCTCTGTATATCCAGGAAGCAGGCCTCCTTGTCTTGTCCTTCTGTTAAAATTCATGCTAAGCCTCCTCAATGGCTAACAAAAGGAGGAACACTTCTCTGCTGTACAGCCATCATTTTCAGTCAATTTTTGTTACCCACAACTTCCTTTTTTATAAAAAACATTTTGACCAATATGAGAGCAACATGATGGGCCAATCGTGGTCAGGGAAAGGGCTGCAGAATTATGGAAAATTCAGGGCCTTGCCTATGCTGGCTGTGGAGGTCTTATTTCCGGTTGTATTTCAGTGGCAGTGGGCCCTGAGGGCAGGTGGGGGAACAGAGCCAGCAGGCCTTTGTCCAGGTGTTTAGTAACTGTAGGCACTAATGATGGGCAGGATGGTACTGTACAGCAACAGGCCTATGGCTGATGTTCAGTGGGCAGCGGAGAACCTACCAATAAATGAGAAGGTGAACGGATCAAGATCATCCAAAACACTCACTGAAAACGCTTTTTTTATTTTAAAAAGATCTCCAATTTTATTTTTGCAGCAACTGAAATTTCTATATTCAAAATAACTTCTGTGACTGACATAAAGATGATATATTCCACAATAACATGATTAAACTTACATAACATAAGAAATAACAGCAGGAGTAGGCCATACGGCCCCTCCAGCCTGCTCCGCCTTTCAACAAGATCATGGCTGATCTTCGACCTCAATTCCACTTGCCCGCCTGATCCCCATGTCCCTTGATTTCCCCTAGAGTCCAAAAATCTATCTCAGCCTTGAACATATTAAATGACTCAGCATCCACAGCCTAAAGATCCACAACCCTCTGAGTGAAGAAATTTCTCCTCATCTCAGTCTAAAATGGCCAACCCCTTATCCTGAGACTATGCCCCCTAGTTCTAGACTCCCCAGCCAGGGGAAACAACCTCTCAGCATCTACCCTGTCAAGCCCCTTCAGAATCTTATATGTTTCAGTTAGATCACCTTTCATTCTTCTAAACTCCAGAGAGTATAGGCCCATTCCACTCAACCTCTCTTCATAGGACAACCCTCTCATCCCAGGAATTAATCAAGCATATCCTTCCTTAGATAAGGAGACCAAAACTGTACACATAACTCCAGGTGAGGTCTCACCAAAGCCCTTTTCAATTGTAGTAAGACTTCCTTACTCTTGTACTCCAACCTTGGAATAAAGGCCAACATGCCATTTGCCTTCCTAATTGCTTGCTGTACCTGCATGCTAACTTATTGTGTTTCTTGTACAAGGACACCCAAATTTCTCAACACCAACATTTAATAGTTTCTCACCATTTTAAAAAATATTCTGTTTTTCTATTCTTCCTACCAAAGTGAATAACCTCACATTTCCCCACATTATACTTCATCTGCCACCTTCTTGTCCACTCACTTAACCTGTCTATATCCCTTTGCAGACTCTTTGTGTCCTCCTCACAGCTTACTTTCCCCACCTAGCTTAGTATTGTCAGCAAACTTGGATACATTATTCTTTTTTATTTATTCCTGGGATGTGGACATCGCTGGCAAGGCTAGCATTGCTTGCCCATCCTTAATAGCCCTTGAGAAGATGGTGGTGAGCCGCCTTCTTGAACCACTGCTGTCCCTGTGTTGAAGGTTCTCCCACAGTGCTGTTAGGTAGGGAGTTCCAGGATTTTGACCCAGCGACGATGAAGGAACGGCGATATATTTTCAAGTCGGGATGGTGTGTGACTTGGAGGGGAATGTGCAGGTGGTTTAGTTCCCAAGCATCTGCTGCCCTTGTCCTTCTAGGTGTTGGAAGTCACGGGTTTGGGAGGTGCTGTCGCAGAAGCCTTGGTGAGTTGCTGCAGTGCATCCTGTGGATGGTACACACTGCAGCCACGATGTGCCGTTGGTGGAGGGAGTGAATGTTTAGGGTGGTGGATGGGATGCCAATCAAGCGGGCTGCTTTGTCCTGGAGAGTGTCGAGCTTCTTGAGTGTTGTTGGAGCTGCACTCATCCAGGCAAGTGGAGAGTGTTCCAAGGTCATTTATGAAGCAGCTGAAGATGGTTGGGCCCAGGACACTGCCCTGAGGAACTGATTGGCTTCCAACAACCACTACCATCTTCCATTGTGCTAGGTATGACTCCAGCCAGTGGAGAGTTTTCTCCCTGATTCCCACTGACTTCAATTTTACCAGGGCTCCATGGTGCCACACTCGGTCAAATGTTGCCTCGATGTCAAGGGCAGTCACTCTCACCTCTGGAATTCAGCCCTTTTGTCCATGTTTGGACCAAGGCTATACTGAGGTCTGGAGCCGAGTGGTCCTGGTGGAACCCAAACTGAGCGTTGGTGAGCAGGTTATTGGTGAGGAAGTGCCGCTTGATAGCACTGTCGACGACACCTTCTATCACTTTGCTGATGATTGAGAGTAGACTGATGGGGCGGTAATTGGCCGGATTGGATTTGTCCTGCTTTTTGTGGACAGGACATAACTGGGCATTTTCCCACATTGTTGGGTAGATGCCAGTGTTGTAGCTATACTGGAACAGCTTGGCTATAGGCGCAGCTAGTTCTGGAGCACAACTCTTTCAGCACTACAGCTGGGATGTTGTCGGGGCCCATAGCCTTTGCTGTATCCAGTGCACTCAGCTGTTTCTTGATATCACGTGGAGTGAATCAAATTGGCTGAAGACTGGCTTCTGTGATGGTGGGGATATCTGGAGGAGGCTGAGAGTAATCATCTACACCTACTCTACTTCACTTCTGGCTGAAGATGGTTGCAAACGCTTTAGCCTTGCCTTTTGCACTCACGTGCTGGTCTCTGCCATCATTGATGATGGGGATGTTTACAGAGCCGCCTCCTCCCGTTAGTTGTTTAATTGTCCACCACCATTCACGACTGCAGAGTTTTCATCTGATCCGATGGTTGTGGAATCGCTTGGCTCTGTCTATAGCATGTTACTTCCGCTGTTTAGCATGCATGTAGTCCTGAGTTGTAGCTTCACCAGGTTGGCACCTCATTTTTAGGTACGCCTGGTGCTGCTCCTGGCATGCTCTTCTACACTCCTCTTAGAACCAGGGTTGATCTCCTGGCTTGTTGGCAATGGTAGAGTGAGGAATATGCCGGGCCATGAGGTTACAGATTGTGCTGGAATACAAATCATGGAAGCCCAGTTTTGAGCTGTTAGTTCTGTATCTATCCCATTTAACAATGTGGTACTGCTGTACAACACATTGGATGATGTCCTCAGTGTGAAGACGGGACTTTATTTCCACAAGGACTGTGCAGTGCTACCCTCGGTGCTTCCTCAACATAGAGGAGGGCGGTCTCCTTGCCCACGTTTGACCTGATGCCTTGAGATTTTATGGGATCCGGAGTCAATGTTGAGGACTCCCAGGGCTACTCCCTCCTGACTGTATATCTCTGGGTGGTCTGTCCGGTTTTATTCATCTAATGACTTTTTGTGGCGAGATTGTACAACTGGGTGGCTTGCTAGGCCATTTCAGAGGGCGATTAAGAATCAACGACATTGCTGTGGGTCTGGAGTCACATATAAACCAGACCAGGTAAGGATGGCAGGTTTCCTTCCCTAAAGGGCATTAGTGAACCAGATGGGTTTTTATGACAATCTGGTAGTTTCATGGCCACCGTTACTAATGCTAATTTTTTTATTCCAGATTTTTATTCAATTGAATTTAAATTCCCCAGCTGCCATGGTGGGATTTGAACTCGTGACTCCAGATTATTAGTCCAGGCCTCTGGATTTCTAGTCCAGTAACATAACCACTGTGCTACCATACCCCGTTACACTCGGTCCCTTCATCTAAGTCATTAATATAGATTGCAAATAGCTGAGGCCCAAGCACTGATCCTTGCGGCACCCCACTAGTTACAGCCTGCCAACCTGAAAATGACCCATTTATTCCTACTGTCTGTTTTCTGTCCATTAACCAATCCTCTGTCCACGCAAATATATTATCCTCAACCGCATGAGCCCTTATCTTGCATAACAACCTTTTATGTGGCACCTTATCGTATGTCTTTTGCACATCCACTGGTTCCCCTTTATCTAACCTGCTAGTTACATCCTCAAAAAACCCTAATAAACTTGTCAAACACTATTTCCCTTTCAGAAAACCATGTTGACTCTGCCTAATCATATTATGATTTTCTAAGTGCCCTGTTACCACTTTCTTAATAGATTGCAACATTTTCCCGACAACTGATGTCAGGCTAACTGGCCTGTAGTTCCCTGTCTTCTCTCTCCCTCCTTTCTTGAATAGCGGGGATACATTTGCTACCTTCCAATCCACTGGGACCGTTCTAGAATCTAGGGAATTTTGGAAGATCGCAGCCGATGCATCCACTAACTCTGCAGCCACCTCTTTTAGAACCCTAGGATGTAGGCGGTCATTCCAAGGGATTTTATCAGCTTTTAGTCCCATTAGTTTCTCCAATACTTTTTCCCTACTGATATTAATTACTTTAAGTTCCTCACTCTCATTAGCCCCTTGGTTCCCCATTATTTCTGGTATACGTTTTGTGTCTTCTACTGTGAATACAGATACAAAATATTTGTTTAACGTCGCTGCCATTTCCTTACTCCCCGTTATAATTTCTCCTGTCTCGGCCCTAAGGGATGAACGTTTACTTTTTCTACTCTCTTCCTTTTTACATACTTGTAGAAGTTCTTACAATCCGTTTTTATATTTCTTGCTAGTTTACTTTCATGTTCTATTTTCTCCCTTTCTTTGGTCATCCTTTGCTGGTTTCTAAAACTCTCTTGGGCGAATAAGAGTAGTAGGTTTACTACTCTTCTTGGTAATGTTATAGGTATCTTCTTTTAATCTAATACTATCCTTAATGTCTTTAGTTAGCCATGGATGAACCACTTTTCCCGTGGAGTTTTCATTTCTCAATGGAATGTATATTCGTTGAGAATATTGAAATATTTCTTTAAATATTTGCCATTGCTTATCTACCGTCATACACTTAAATCTAATTTCCCAATCTTCCTTAGCCAACTCACCCCTCATACCCATGTAATTGGCTTTGTTTAAGTTTAAGAATCTAGTTTCTGACTTAAGTACGTCACTCTAGAATTTCACATTGAGTTCACTCATATTATGATCACTATTCCCCAGAGGATCCTTTACTGTGAGATTACTAATTAACCCTGTCTCATTACACAATGCAAGATCTAAAATAGCCTGTTCCCTGGTTGGCTCCATGACGTATTGTTCCAGGAAACTGTCTCGAATGCATTCCATGAACTCATCCTCCAGACTACCTTTGCCAATCTCATTTGTCCAGTCTATATGAAGATTAAAGTCCCCCACAATTATTGCATTACCTTTGTTACAAGCTCTTGTAACAAAGGTAATGCAATAACCTATAGGGGGCCTATAAACTACTCCCACCAGTGTTTTCTGCCCCTTGTTATTTCTTATTTCCGCCCATACTAATTCTATTTCCTGAACTTAATTATAACAGTGGTCTTTTGTGTCTTCAACTACCTTAAATAATGTTTTACTTGAAAGCTTGACCTCTCAAAAACCTGAGTTTAGACTTTATTTCCAGCAAGAGCTATGACTCTTCATTGAAGACTGATCCTGCAGTCTGAGCCTGTGCAGTTTTCCAGGATGCATCAAAAGCATTTTGTTAGAATTCTGCAGCACCTCAATGTACATCACTGGCTGTAAAGGACTTTGGGAGGTCCTGAAGTCATGAAATGCACTAATATAGGAACAGGAGTAGGCCAGTCAGCCCCTCAAGCTTGTTCCGCCATTCAATTAGATCATGGCTGATCTGTATCTTAACTCCATCTACCTGTCTTGATTCTGAAACCATAACAGCAAAGGCTATGGGCCCCGACAACATCCCGGCTGTAGTGCTGAAGACTTGTGCTCCAGAACTAGCCACACCTCTGACCAAGCTGTTCCAGTACAGCTACAACACTGGCATCTACCTGACAAAGTAGAAAATTGCCCAAGTATGTCTTGACCACAAAAAGCAGGACAAATCCATTCTGCCAGGATCACTCTGCTCCAGACCTCATCACAGCCTTGGTCCAAACGTGGACAAAGGAGCTAAATCCAGAGGTGAGATGAGAGTGACTACCCTTGACATCAAGGAGCCCTAGTAAAATTGAAATCAATGAGAATCAGGGAAAACTCTCCAGTGGCTGGAGTCATACCTAGCACATGTTGGGCTATGATTCTATGATTCTATGATTCTATAAGATGGTAGTGGTTGTTGGAGGCCAATCATCTCAGCGCCAAGACATTGCTGCAGGAGTTCCTCAGGGCAGTGTCCTAGGCTCAACCATCTTCAGCTGCTTCATCAATGACCTTCCCTCCATCATAAGATCAAAAGTGGGGATGTTTGCTGATGATTGCACAGTTTTCAGTTCCATTCGCAACCCCTCAGATAATGAAGCAGTCCGAGCCTGCATGCAGCAAGACCTGGACAACACCCAGGCTTGGGCTGATAAGTGGCAAGTAACATTCGCCCCAGACAAGCGCCAGGCAATGACCATCTCCAACAAGAGAGCGTCTAACCACTTCCCCTGGACATTCAACGGCATTACCATCGCCAAATCCCCCACCACGAACATCCTGGGGGTCACCATTGACCAGAAACTTAACTGGACCAGCCACATAAATACTGTGGCTACAACAGCAGTCAGAGGCTGGGTATTCTGCGGCGAGTGACTCACCTCCTGACTCTCCAAAGCCTTTCCACCATCTGCAAGGCACAAGTCAGGAGTGTGATGGAATACTCTCCACTTGCCTGGATGAGTGCAGCTCCAACAACACTCAAGAAGCTCGACACCATCCAGGACAAAGCAGCCTGCTTGATTGGCACCCCATCCACCACCCTAAATATTCACTCCCTTCACCACCAGCGCACCGTGGCTGCAGTGTGTACCATCCACAGGATGCACTGCAGCAACTCGCCAAGGTTCCTTCAACAGCACCTCCCAAACCCGCAACCTCTACCACCTAGAAGGACAAGGGCAGTAGGCGCATGGGAACACCGCCATCTGCATGTTCCTCTTCATCATGACTTGGAAATATATCGCTGTTCCTTCATCGTCGCTGGGTCAAAATTCTGGAATTCCCTACCTAATAGCACTGTGGGAGTACCTTCACCACGTGGACTGCAGCGTTTCAAGAAGGTGGCTCACCACCACCTTCTCAAGGGCAATAAGGGATGGGCAATAAATGCTGGCCTTCCAGCGATGCCCACATCCCATGAATGAATTTTTTTTAAAAATACCCTTGCCTAACAAAAATCTATCAATCTCAGTTTTGAAATTTTCAATTCACTTAGCCTCAGCAGCTTTTTGGGGGAGAGTGTTCCAGATTTCTATTACCCTTAGTGTGAAGAAGTGCTTTCTGACATCACCCCTGAATGACCTCAATTAGATCACACCTTGATCTTCTATGTTCAAGGGACTAAAAGTCTATTCTATGTAACCTGTCCTCATAATTTAATCCTTTTAGCCCCGGTATCATTCTGGTGAATCTGCACTGCACCCGCTCAAAGGGAAATATATCTTTCCTGAGGTGCAGTGCCCGGAACTGAATGTAGTACACCAGATGGGGTCTAACCAGAGCTCTGTACAGCTGTAACATAACTTCTACCTCTTTGTATTCCAGCCCTCTTGTGATAAAGACCAACATTCTATCAGCCTTTTTAATTATTTTTTGTACCTGTCCACTAGCTTTTAGTGATTTTTGTACTTGTACCCCTAAATCTCTCTGCTCATCCAAAGTTCCTAGCTTCTCGCCATTTAGAAAATACTCTGATCTATCTATCTTGGGTCCAAAGTGACTGACCTCACACTTTCCCACGTTGAATTCCGTCTGCCACAGTTTTGCCCACTTGCTTAATCTATCAATGTCCTTTTGCAACTTTCTGTTCCTATCTGCACTATTTACACTGCCACCTAACTTAGTGTCCTCAGCAAACTTAGATATATGCCTCTCTAATCTTTCATCCAAGCCAGTTATGAATATATTGAAAAGCTGTGACCCTAGTACAGATCCCTGGGGGACACCACGAATCACATCCCGCCAATTTGTGTACATACCCATTATCCCTACTCTCTGTCTCCTACCTCCTAACCAATTCCCTATCCAAGCCAAAAGGTTGCCTCCGATTCCTTGCATTCATTATTATATGAATACAAGTCTTTTGTTATTTTTTTCATTCCACCTCCAACCATGTCTATTGTTTTTCAAAATTATTTGAAGAAAAGCTAGAGAATAACTTTCAAAATCTTCTTTAGGTAAAGTTTATTTTGTGTTTTTTTAAAAAAGAGATGGTGTGTGTGTGTGTGTGTGAGAGAGAAAAAAAATCCACTTCAAACATGACAGCCCTACAAACCATTGTTCCAAGATTGTAGCTTTTGTTTATTTTTGAATTATAAACTATTTTTGTAAGTGCAAAAGTCATTGTGCCTTTGTTTTGGACAGAATCTCCGTTTGTGCCTTTTTGAAAATGATTTGAATACAAACAGCACTATGGATTTTAATAAGTTTTCAAATAAATACTATCCACTTTTTACATTGGAAAGTATGCCCAGTAGAGAGAGAGGGCAGAACAGCTGTGGTAGCTATTGGAGAACCAAAGCCCAGATTTAACCATGTTATTTCTCTTTCTGTTCATTATCTTAGAAACCTTTTTTTGGGGGGACTTTTTTCTTTAAAGTTTAATTTTGAAAACTTTTCAGTTAGCCAGAGCAGGCAAATTGTAGAACCTATATTTGTATATATTTAGCCATTGTTTTTCAGAAGCAAATTATATGTGTGTTATCTGATTGTACATTCTGTAATGCAATTGTAATTAGTGTTTACAATCAGCAACTACAGTATTAAAGCTTTTTGCACGTAAAACCAGCATCACTCCAGGAACTGAATTGCCAACTTGGGAACACAATACAGGGATGCCTGATGGCCTGAAACAGTCCGGAGTGGGTCAACCCAGATTCTCCTGGGCCCTCTACCCCTCAATACTCCCAGACCATGGCTTCTCCTCAAATGGTGTCACATCCTGTCCCTTCCCCCCCCCCCCCCACCCAAGTGCTCCTGGATACTTCTTCCAGAGCTGCTTGATGTCCGTATCCAATTTCCCTGGTGTTCCAAGACCTTGATATCCAATTCCACAGTGCTGTAGGACTTCCTTCCCCATGTTCCCTGAAGGCTGTTGCCTAACACTGTGCTCTCACACCATGCTACTACTCCTTCCCAAGGCTCCCAGACATAAGGAGCCTTACAAACCATTGTTGCAAGGTGCAAACTTTTTCCTAGACTCCCTCCCCAGTGCCACCAGAGCACCTGACTCTCCAGCCTGGGTATTCACACACCCTGGTACCTCCCTCCAATCAGTGCTCCATGACCCTAGGATTCACTCTCTCTCCTTCTCTCTTACCCCACATTGTGCTGCCACATTTTATGATAACCCCTGATGATTGCTTTCAGTGCTGCCAGCCATACTACCACATCCCACCCAAGTGATACCAGATACTTCTGATGAATCCTAGAACATCCCTCAGTACTGCCACCTTCTGTGCCACTCACATCCCCTGATCGCAGACCCTGGCCTATCTCGCATCTGCTCCCCGTCCCCCCACACCACCTCCCGGACCACCATGGCAATGTTATTGCATTCTTCCAAGACCTCTGTCCACTATTGCTGAACCCTGTTTAAACCACACATGCATCCACCCACCCGCACCTGCTACTGCTGGACCCTAAGAATCACCTAGTAAATCAAACTCCACATTCCACTTTCTGTTCCTTCTTCTGAAAGCGATGTCAAACCATAGATTCACCCTCCACCGTACTGCTGTACCACCCCTTAATGCTACCAATGCCCAACATGCCCCATAACTCCTCCACAACCCCATGCCTACTATTGCTAGATGTCACATACCTACTTCCAATTTGATGTATCTTGCCCACCACCTTCCTGTGTATCCTGAGCTTTAAAAATAGAGTAAGAAGTAACAATCAAATACATTGTTAAAGGAAAATACAATTCAAAGCCACTCATTTACGGTTTTCATGGAAAAACTAGAGTCACAATTTGACCTCCAAAGCCCCAGTAAAATTCCTGGAACACCATGTAATTAAAAACAGAATTTGTCTTATTCAGTCATTGTCAATCTGTGGCCCTGATAATCCATTGTACATTATATGGTATAATACCCCCATCTGTTTTTATTGTGAGCAATGCCACACAAGATCATCTTGTACTCTATTAAAAACATTGATGTCAATGACTGAAGTTCTATAAAGTACAATACCCTAGGCACTTTGTCAACTTACTTTTCATCCCTTTTAATGTTAGAAGAGCACTGGTACAAGTCTCTACATTAAAAATTAGCCATCAGTGGAGTGGATCATAGTAACATAAAAAAATAGGAGCAGGAGTAGGTCATTCGGCCCTTCGAGCCTGCTCCACCATTCAATATGATCATGGCTGATCCTCTATCTCAATACCATATTCCCACTCTCTCCCCATACCCCTTGATGCCTTTTGTGTCTAGAAATCTATCTAGCTCCTTCTTTAATATATTCAGTGACTTGGCCTCCACAGCCTTCTGTGGTAGAGAATTCCACAGGTTCACCACCCTCTGAGTGAAGAAATTTCTCCTCATCTCAGTCCTAAATGTTACCCCGTATCCTGAGACTGTGACCCCTCATTCTGGACCCCCCCCCCCCCCCCCCAGCCAGGGGAAACATCCAGTCTGTCTAGCCCTGTCAGAATTTTATATGTTTCAATAAAATCCCCTCTCATTCTTCTAAACTCAAGTGAATACAGGCCAAGTCGACCCAGTCTCTCCTAATATGACAGTCCTGCCGTCCCAGGGATCCTTCTGGTGAACCTTCACTGCACTCCCTCTATGGCAAGTATATACTTTCTTAGTTAAGGAGACCAAAACTGCACACAATACTCCAGTTGGGATCTCACCAAGGCCCTGTATAACTGCAGTAAGACATCCTTGCTCCTATACTCGAATCCTCTTACAATGAAGGCCAACATACCATTTGCCTTCCTAACTGCTTGCTGCACCTGCATGTTTGCTTTCAGTGACTGGTGTACAAGGACACCCAGGTCCCTTAGTACATCAACATTCCCCAATCTATCACCATTTAAATTATACTCTGCCTTTCTGTTTTTCCTTCCGAAATGGATAACTTCACATTTATCCATATTATACTGCATCTGCCATGTATTTGCCCACTCACTCAACTTGTCTAAATCGCCTTGAAGCCTCTTTGCATTCTCCTCACAACTCACGATTCCACCTAGTTTTGTGTCGTCAGGAAACTTTGAATTATTACATTTGGCTCCCTCATCCAAATCATTGATATCTATTGTGACTAGCTGGGGCCCAAGCACTGATCCCTGCGGTACCCCACTAGCCACTGCCTGCCACCCTGAAAAAGACCCATTTATTCCTACTCTCTGTTTCCTGTTTGTTAACCAATTTTCAATCCATGCCAGTATATTATCCCCAATCCCATGTGCTTTAATTTTGCAGACTGAGCGACCTGAGCATGCAGAGCTACTTTGTGGCTGACCTTAGTATGATGCACAGCTTGCAGCATAACTACAGTTTATCAGCAGTGCATTGAACTCCACAGATGTAGGACCAAGATCACTAACTGCATTAAAAATGAAGCCTTCATATTTATTATCTTATGACACAAGTGTAAGGTGCTTACTATAGGGTTGCAGCATCACATCACCTGCTTGTTTTGCACTTGTGTTTGAAGGACACTGTATAGGTCTTTTCTTTAACCTCTTCTAAAATAAGTTTATTTGCTTCTGACCATAGCACCTGGTCCAGAGATAGAAGAATCAAAGCCTCAAAGGAAACCAATGTCATATGAGGAATTAAGAAACAAAAATAGGGAGCTTTACGAAGTGACAGTGACACAAAAAGCAGAGTCTCTTCACAAACCAACTCCAGAAAGATTTCCTGACAAAGAAGGTAAATTATGGAAATAATGTTTTTTAAAAATTTGTTCTTGGCATAGCAAGGCCACATTTATTGCCTATCCTTGAGTTGCTCCTTGAATCGTTGCAGTTCTTGTGATGGCGCTCCCACAATGGTGTTAGGTAGGGAATTACAGGATTCTGAGTCAGTGACATCTGCCAGGAATGGTGATGTATGTCCAAGTCAGGATGGTATGTGGCTTGGAGGGAATTGTGGTTAGGTTTTCTTAACTTGATGGTTAAAACAAATCTGGATGGATTGTGGTGGGTTATGTTGCAAATGATTGGCAGCATATCCAGTTCCAACTGCTGTGTGTAAGTACAGCCCTATTAATTGTATGTGCCAGGAAGATAAGCTTGCCACAAACAATGTTTTAAAAATAATTCTTGTACATAGGAGCATAGAGTACAGAAGCAAAGAAATACAGCTGTACAAGGCAATAGGCTACAGTTAGATTACTGATTGCTGTCTGGAGTGCCCCATTATAGAAAGAACATTAAGGCCATAGAGAGCATACAGACCTGGGACGACAAACCGTAGTTATAAGGAGAGACAAGGTACAGGGACTATTTCCACTGGAGCAAAGAAGACTAAGGAGATTGAATAGAAGTTTTTAAAATAAGAAGGGCCTGTTTCCACCACTGCCTCAGCCCACCTGCTGCCAAAACCTCATCCATGATTTTATCACCTCCAGACTCAACTATTCCAATGCTCTCCCAGCCAGCCTGCCATCCTCCACCATCCATAAACTTCAGCCTATTCAAAACTCTGCTGTCCATATCCTATCCTGCACCAAGCTCCACTCACCGTCACCCCTGTGCTCGCTGACCTACATTGTGCTTCTGGTCCACCAACATTTCAAATGTAAAATTCACATCCTTGTGTTCAGATCACTTCATGGCCTCATCCCCTCACTCTCTCTGTAACCTTTTCCAGCCCTAAAACCCTCCAAGTTCTTCAAACTCTGACGTTTTGTGCATTTCGAAATCCCTTCGACCCACTATTAGCGGCCGTGCATTCAGCTGCCTAGGCCCTAAGCTCTGAAAATCGCTCCCTAAATCTCTCTGCCTCTCCACCTCCTCTCGTCTTTTAAGACCCTCCTTAAAACCCACCTCTTTGACCAAGCTTTTGGTCACAATTCCTAATAATCCCCTTTGTCAGCTTGGTGTTGATTTTTGTCTGATTATGCTGCTTTGAAGTGCCTTGGGACATTTTTCTACGTTAACGGCGCTATATAAATGCAAGTTCTTTTTAGGGTGAATAGGAAAAAAACACTTTCCTCTGGTTCGGGAGTCCGTGATGTCACCAATTTAAAATTGTCACTGAGTAAGAAGAGAGATTAGGAGACATTTCTTTACACAGAGTATTACAGCATGGATTAGTTGAGTCAAAGACCATTGCATCTTTTAAGGAAACACTGGATAAACATTTGAAACAGAGGAAAATACAGGACTGTGGGGATAGTGGGGCAGTCCGATTAGTTTAGGATTGTTCCAGCAAAGAGCTGGCACAGGCACAGGCACAATGTGCCAAATGGTCGCCTTCTGTGCTGTAAATTTCGATGGTTCTTATTTGGTGTAACATTTAGCTTTGTAGATTGACTGACATAACTTTATATACAATGGATGCTTGTGGATCTTTTGAAAATTTGTATTGTATCATGTTTCTGTGAATCAAAACAGTATAAGAATTTCAGGAGTAGGGGATAGGGTAATGCCTTATTTTCTTACGGATTATTTCCATGTAAAGAAGCAAGTCAGCAATGATCAGCCTTTCCCACTATTAGAAGTGTCTATTTTTGTTAGTAAAAACTTTTGGGATGAATGGTTGTAAAATGATGTGTGCAGCTTCTTATTTTAGCCTGTAGAGTACATGTAAAGATCAATGACTGTGACTAGAAACAAATAAATACATGATATGCCTGAATGTAAATTGGTGTAACTGATCTGATGCTTCTCTTTAATTAGTACTGATGATCTGTCTTGGTCTACTTTTTTCCTGTAGCAAAAACAAACAAGTATGGAGACTCCTGGGAAGAATAAGGAAAACACTATGGGCAAGAAGCTTGTGAATAAACCCAGATGGGTTGGAAAGTATTCATAATCCACGCACTCTACAGCAGCATTTCAACTGAAAGCCTGAAGTGTGTTTTTAAAAAGTTTGATCCCAGACTGATTAGAACACAAAAATGTTATGATGACCTGCCTTTTTAATGGAATCCATTTGACCTGCTTGCAGTACCAATGTGTAAATCTCCAAAACTGGTAAACCTAAGCTGGTTATGCCACAGGTCCATCAGAAAGACTTGTCTGTTCCATTTCCTATTGTATGAATTATGATTTTTTAAAAACATCACACATATTTAAGTGTTCTTGTTGATACTTGTGTTCATTTCTAAATGTAACAATTTTCAACAGGAAAAGTACTCAGAATAAAATATTGCTTTAGCAATAAGCAGTTAAGGGACAGCCTCAACATGAATGCTTGTTTATTCCTGATTCAAAGCCATGTTACTACTGTTAATCAAATTGAACCAAAGTGATGGACTGTATTTCACCCTGATTATTATAGTAGTGTCTGTGTATGTTCCATTCATAACAATGAAGCTACTGATCTAAGTATAAATTTGAAAATGAAAATAATTAAATATGCAGTACTTTGTTTCCAATGCATTTTTACTGAAAACTATCCCATAGTTTCCTTGCTCAATAATCAAAGCAATTTTTTTCTACTTCAATTAATCAAAATTTGCTGGAAGGATTATGAGAGATATGGGAAAAAATCAATAGCAAGCATGTAGCCTGAAATAAGATGATTCAATTTGTTATAGCATGGACCCAAGCAATTTTGAGTGACTAAAAGTAAACCATCATCTGTAGAAAAATAGCTTATGTTATCACTAAACTGGCGATTCTTCCTGCTGGTTTTGCAACGGCCCTGGTTCTTGCCTCCCCAGTATGGCACAAAGACATGATCTCCTACTTTCATGTAAATTCCTGGTAGTTTTCAACAGCTGGATTCCTCAAGTGTGTAAACGTATAAAGCATAAATCAACATCTCAGTTTTTTTAACAGGTGCTTTAGAAAGTTTGAAGTATCCTGTTTACCTGAGCTACATTCTCTTAATAAGAGCAAACACATTTATTAATTGGCGGATTAACTGCAAAATAAGCTAAAGAAATAATTATTTTTTTGTTTATTCGTTCATGGGATGTGGGCGGCGCTGGCCAGGCCAGTATTTACTGCCCTTGAGAAGTCGGTGGTGAGCCGCCGCCTTGAACCGCTGCAGTCCGTGTGGTGAAGGTTCTCCCACAGTGCTGTTAGATAGGGAGTTCCAGGATTTTGACTCAGCGACGATGAAGGAACGGCGATATATTTCCAAGTCGGGATGGTGTGTGACTTGGAGGGAAACGTGCAGGGTGTGTTGTTCCCATGTGCCTGCTGCCCTTGTCCTTCTAGGTGGTAGATGTCGTGGGTTTAGGAGGTGCTGTCAAAGAAGCATTTGCGATTTGCTGCAATGCATCTTGTGGATGGTACACATTGCAGCCACGGTGCGCCAGTGGTGAAGGAAGTGAATGTTTAGATTGGTGGATGGAGTGCCAATCAAGCGGGCTGCTTTGTCCTGGATGGTGTCGAGCTTCTTGAGCATTGTTGAAGCTGCACTCATCCAGGCAAGTGGAGAGTATTCCATCACACGCCTGACTTGTGCCTTGTAGATGGTGGGAAGGCTTTGGGGAGTCAGGGGGTGAGTAACTCGCTGCAGAATACCTAGCCTCTGACCTGCTCTTGCAGCCACAGTATTTATGTGGCTGGTCCAGTTAAGTTTCTGGTCTATGGTGACCCCCAGGATGTTGATGGTGGGGGATTCGGCGATGGTAATGCCGTTGAATGTCGAGGGGAGATGGTAAGACTCTCTCTTGTTGGAGATGGTCATTGCCTCGAACTTGTCTGGCGCAAATGTTACTTGCCACTTATGAGCCCAAGCCTGGATGTTGTCTAGGTCTTGCTGTACGCGGGCACGGACTGCTTCATTATCTGAGGGGTTGCGAATGGAATTGAACACTGCGCAATCATCAGCGAACATACCCATTTCTGACCTTATGATGGAGGGAAGGTCATTGATGAAGCAGCAGAAAATGGGTAGGCTTCGGACAATGCCCTGAGGAACTCCTGCAGCAATGTCCTGGGGCTGAGATGATTGGCCTCCAACAACCACAACCATCTTCCTTTGTGCTAGGTATGGCTCCAGCCACTGGAGAGTTTTCCCCGATGCCCATTGACTTCAGTTTTACAATGGCTCCTTGGTGCCACACTTGGTCAAATGCTGCCTTGATGTCAAGGGCAGTCACTCTCCACCTTTTTTTATTATTCATTCATGAGATGTGGGCGTCGCTGGCGAGGCCTGCATTTATTGCCCATCCCTAATTGCCCTTGAGAAGGTGGTGGTGAGCCGCCTTCTTGAACCGCTGCAGTCTGTGTGGTGACGGTTCTCCCACAGTGCTGTTAGGAAGGGAGTTCCAGGATTTTGACCCAGCGACAATGAAGGAACGGCGATATATTTCCAAGTCGGGATGGTGTGTGACTTGGAGGGGAACATGCAGGTGGTGTTGTTCCCATGTGCCTGCTGCTCTTGTCCTTCTAGGTGGTAGAGGTCACGGGTTTGGGAGGTGCTGTTGAAGAAGCCTTGGCGAGTTGCAGCAGTGCATCCTGTGGATGGTACACAGTGCAGCCACTGTGCGCCGGTGGTGAAGGGAGTGAATGTTTAGGGTGGTGGATGGGGTGCCAATCAAGCAGGCTGCTTTATCTTGGATGGTGTCGAGCTTCTTGAGTGTTGTTGGAGCTGCACTCATCCAAGCAATTGGAGAGTATTCCATCACACTCCTGACTTGTGCCTTGTAGATGGTGGAAAGGCTTTGGGGAGTCAGGAGGTGAGTCATTCGTTGCAGAATACCCAGCCTCTGACCTGCTCTCATAGCCACAGTATTTATATGGCTGGTCCAGTTAAGTTTCTGGTCAATGGTGACCCCCAGGATGTTGATGGTGGGAGATTCAGCGATGGTAATGCCGTTGAATGTCATGGGGAGGTGGTTAGACTCTCTCTTTGGAGATGGTCATTGCCTGGCACTTATCTGGCACAAATGTTACTTGCCACTTATGAGCCCAAGCCTGGATGTTGTCACCTCTGGAATTCAGCTCTTTTGTCCATGTTTGGAACAAGGCTGTAATGAGGTCTAGAGCCAAGTGGTCCTGGTAGAACCTAAACTGAGCATCGGTGAGCAGGTTATTGGTGAGTAAGTGCCGCTTGATAGCACTGTCGACGACACCTTCCATCACTTTGCTGATGAGTGAGAGTGGACTGATGGGGCGGTAATTGGCTGGATTGGATTTGTCCTGCTTTTTGTGGACAGGACATACCTCGGCAATCCTCTACATTGTCGGGTAGATGCCAGTGTTGTAGCTGCACTGGAACATTGTGGCTAGAGGCGCAGCTGGATCTAGAGCACAAGTCTTCAGCACTGCAGCCAAGATGTGTGAAGACGGGACTTCGACTCCACAAGGACTGTGCGGTGGTCACTCCTACCAATACTGTCATGGACAGATGCATCTGCGATAGGTAGATTGGTGAGGATGAGGTCAAGTAGGTTTCTCCTTCGTCTTGGTTCGCTCACCAGCAGCCGCTGACCCAGTCTAGCAGCTATGTCCTTCAGGACTCGGCCAGCTTGATCAGTAGTGATGCTACCGAGCCACTCTTGGTGATGGACATTGAAGTCCCCCACCCAGAGTACATTCTGTGCCCTTGCTACTCTCAGTGCTTCCTCCAAGTGGTGCTCAATATGGAGGAGGACTGATTACCACCTACCGCCCTCCGTCAGCTGATGAATCAGCAGGAGGTTTCCTTGACCATGTTTGACCTGATGCCATGAGATTTCATGGGGTCCAAAGTCAATGTTGAGGACTCCCAGGACCACTCCCTCCTGACCGTACATCACTGTACCGCCACCTCTGGTGGGTCTGTCCTGCCTTGGGACAGGACATACCCAGGGATGGTGATGGAAGAGTCTGGGACATTGGCTGAAAGGTATGATTCTGTGAGTATAGTTATGTCAGGCTGTTGTTTGTTAGTCTGTGAGACAGCTCTCCCAATTTTGGCACAAGTCCCCAGATGTTAGTGAGGAGGATTTTGCAGAGTCGACTGTGCTTGGTTTGCCTTTGTCGTGTCCGGTGCCGGGTGGTCCGTCTGGTTTTATTCTTATGATTTTTTTGTGGCGAGATTGTACAACTCAGTGGCTTGCTAGGCAATTAGAACCATAGAAAATAGGAGCAGGAGTAGGCCATTCGGCCCTTCGAGCCTGCTCCGCCATTCAATATGATCATGGCTGATCCTCTATCTCAATACCATATTCCCACTCTCTCCCCATACCCCTTGATGCCTTTTGTGTCTAGAAATCTACCTAGCTCCTTCTTAAATATATTCAGTGACTTAGCCTCCACAGCCTTCTGTGGTAGAGAATTCCACAGGTTCACCACCCTCTGAGTGAAGAAATTTCTCCTTATCTCAGTCCTAAATGTCCTACCCGGTATCCTGAGACTGTGGCCCCTCATTCTGGACCTCCAGTAGGTTTGTCAAACATGATTTCCTTTTCATAAATCCATGTTGACTTTGTCTAATCCCGTTGATATTTTCTAAGTGTCCTTTTATCACATTAATTCTTAATCACCCTCACATTTCAGAGGGCGATTAAGTATCAACCACATTGCTGTGGGTCTGGAGTCACATATAGGTCAGAACGGGTAAGGACGGCAGGTTTCCTTCCCTAAAGGACATTAGTGAACCAGATGGGTTTTTACAACACAGCTGTTGATCAACTGCTGTGAAAAGAAATATTTCAACATCTGTCTTCAATATTCCTTCACGACCCAGAACCTGTGCCTGACCTTGCTATCGTGACATATCTGAAAATATTGCCACTCATTCTATTCTGTTATGTAATTCTATACCCCTGCCACCAATTCCATTCCCCCTTCCCAGCTACTGTCTCAGGCTAAACCAAACTGTTTATAACCTCTGAATCACATTTGACCCTGAGCTTTTGACCCCATATCCTCTCCATTGCAAAGACCACCTACTTCCAACCTCTGTAACATTGCCTTCGTCAGCCCATCTTCCACTGAAACTCTCAATCCAGATACAATTATTCCAATGTTCCCTTGCCTGCCCTCCCATCCTCCATTCTCCGTAAAGTTCAGCTCATCCAAAACTCTGCTCCCCATATCCTATCACTGACCTACATTGGCTCCCAGTCCCCCGGTGATGCATTTAAAATTTTCATCCTCTTGTTTAAATCTCTTCATGGGCTTGCCTCTCTAACATCCTGCAGCCCTGCAATTCCTCCCACCCCAACTCTCTGTGCATCTCCTCACCCCACCATTGTTTGCTGCTCTTTCAGTGGTCTAGGCCCCATGTTCTGGAATAGCCTAGCTAAATCCCTCCCCCTCTTGACATCATGTCTCCTCCTTAAAATCCAGCTCTTTGACTAAGCTTTTGGTCACACCTTGGCTCAGTGTCCATTTTTTGTTTGCGCCTCTGAAGTGTTTTGGGCTGTTTTTCTATATTGAAGGTGATATATGAATGCAAGCTGATGGTGTTGTATACCTGTGAGGTCCCCTCTGAGATGTCTTTTCTTTTAAGCTGAAGAGCACAGGCTGATCAGGTCAGTATGCACAGCTCTTTCAACTGATACCAGTGATCAGCCTTGTTGCTTTCTGATGGAAGTAGAATTTCATTTGTTAAATAGGGAAAATTTCTACACAATATCTTTTGTGGGGCAAATGTGTTATGTTTTTTAAATTGTTTTCAATCAGCTGTATCTCTAAGCAAAGTTCATTCTATCTGTAGCATTATAACTGCAGTTGGGTTGCCTGCACCAAAGCCTTGGGAGCTTTTGGACTTGAGCTGATCTAGTTATTAATCCTTTGAAGTACAGTGGATATTTTATTGGTGGATTGCATTCAGATAGGAAAATGATTTTGATTGTTGATGGATATCAAATAGTGCAAATTAATTGCCGTCAATTTGAATTTGTCCCCCCCTCCCCGCCCCTGGTGGAAATGTTGTATGGAAGGAGTTAAAATCGGGAGAATAGACTTACCAGCCCAAGGTTTCTGCATTCCTGCCCAATGCCATTTTCTCTTCACCAATGAATCCTTGGGACTCCACTGCTGCAATTTTTCCTCTCCCTCCCCGAACAAGCATCGGCTCTACAACTGCCTCCCTGCACTTACCTTATGCCGGGGACCTAGAGTCCCTTCCGGCTTCCGGCTCCCGCCCCAATTCTTACCCACTGGCCTTGACGTCATTTCCACTAGCTTTGGGCAGGAGACAGATGTCTTCCTTGGGCACAGCAACCAGAGATGTAGACAGGACTCCAGGTGCAGCCTAATCACTGCACTGTATAATTTCAGCATGATCTTCAGGATTGCAAGCCAACTGATTTGGTTATAAAATCCAACATCCTAGTGCCTTTTTTATTGCTACTCTTATAGTTTGGGCTGCATCTCTCAACATTTCCATCTCCTCATGGCAAAAGAGTGGTTTCCGTAAGCATATTGAGTCTCCTATGATCGTATACCTGCTTTGCTTGGAGTTGCATTAACACTTACCCTCTAATACTGTATTATGCATATACTGTATACAGTATATATGTATACTGTATACAGTATATGCGACTTGGAAATATATCGCCTTTCCTTCATTGTCGCTGGGTCAAAATCCTGGAACTCCCTTCCTAACAGCACTGTGGGAGAACCGTCACCACACGGACTGCAGCGGTTCAAGAAGGCGGCTCACCACCACCTTCTCGAGGGCAATTAGGGATGGGCAATAAATGCCGGCCTTGCCAGCGACGCCCACATCCCGTGAACGAATAAAAAAATACTCTATATACTGTAGTACACTGGAGATCACATTGGCAGCTCACCATGTTTTGCTGCCTTCTTCAAAAATACAGTGTCACCAGACCAGAATCTACAGGGTAAAGCAGATTTATTTACTGATTGAATAATAATAAGGGTTGGTGGTGAGGGTGAGGAGAAGATGCAACATGGATGAGTGAGAGAGAAATTGGGGCTGAGAAGGGACTTGTGATGGAAGGAAGCAAAGAGTTGGGATTGGAGCATAGGAGGTATTGGATATCAGAGTTATGGAGGATGGGATGTGAGAGAACTGGCATCTGAGAACACTTGGTGAATTACATGCTGTGTCCTGAAAGGATGTTGGGATGGCTATGCGATGGCAGCACTCCTGGATGTTTGGGGTATGGGAGTATTCACAAGGTGGATTATGAGTCCTGGAAATGTGAGTACTTTGCCTGGAGGGAGTACTCAAATGTGTGTCTGGAGACTGGAAGTTGGGGACTTGGGAGTACAGGGCACAATTTCAAAATTTACGGATGACACAAAACTTGGAAGGGTAGTGAACACTGAGGAGGATAGTGATAGACTTCAAGAGGATATGGACTCTCTGGTGGCATAGGCGGACACGTGGCAGATGAAGTTTAACGTAGAAAAATGCGAGGTGATGCATTTTGGTAGGAAAAATGAGGAGAGGCAATATAAACTAGAGGGCACAATTCTAAAAGGGGTGGAGGAACAGAGGGATCTGGGGGTGTATGTGCATAAATCGTTGAAGGTGGCAGGGCAGGTTGAGAAAGCGGTTAAAAAAGCATACGGGGTCCTGGGCTTTATAAATACAAGCATAGAGTACAAAAGCAAGCAAGTCATGATGAACCTTTATAAAATACTGGTTCGACCACAACTGGAGTATTGTGTCCAGTTCTGGGCACCGCACTTTAGGAAGGATATGAAGGTCTTAGAGAGGGTGCAGAGGAGATTTACTAGAATGATTCCAGGGATGAGGGACTTAAATTACGTGGATAGACTGGAGAAGCTGGGATTGTTCTGCTTGGAACAGAGAAGGTTGAGAGGAGATTTGAGAGAGGTATTCAAAATCATGAAGGGTCTAGACAGAATAGTTAGAGAGAAACTGTTCCCATTGGTGGAAAGGTCAAGAACCAGAGGACATAGATTTAAGGTGATTGGCAAAAGAACTAAAGGTGACATGAGGAAAAACTTTTTTACACAGCGAGTGGTTAGGATCTGGAATGCACTGCCCGAGGGAGTGGTGGAGGCAGATTCAATCATGGCCTTCAAAAGGGAACTGGATAAGTACTTGAAATGAAACAATGTGCAGGGCTACGGGGATAAGGTGGGGCAGTGGGACTGGCTGGATTGCTCATGGATAGAGCCGGCACAGACTCGATGGACTGAATGGCCTCCTTCCGTGCTGTAACCTTCTATGATTCTATGTGGGATTTGTGGCAGTCAGAGGCTGGGGTGTGTAACAGCTGGGTTATTAGGCGAGTGTGGTGTGCTGGAATGTGGAAGTACTGGAAAGAAATTAGGTTGTTGGACACTAAGGGGGTGGTGCAGACTTGAAGCACTGAAGAGGTAAGATAAGTTCCAGGAGCACCAACAAGGGAAGTGGAACATGGAAAGCACTGAGATAGTAAGATACTTTCTGGAGGTACTAGTGGGGAGGTGGGGAAACTAACATAGGAGCTGGTTGATGGAACCACTGAGGGGAAATATGGGGCTGGAAGCAGTCTGGGACACATCACATGCCCCCATGATAGGTCCAGAGTTGTCAGATCCAAGAAAGGCCAGCCAGGAGTGCAACAGAGTGTTGTTCACTATGTTGTGTTGCAATGTCAAGATACAAAGGCATTCATCAGGATTACCATCACTGAATCCCCCATCATAAACATCACCATTGACCAGAAACTTAACTGGACCAGCCATGTAAATACTGTGGCTACAAGAGCAGGTCAGAGGCTGGGTATTCTGCGGTGAGTGACTCACCTCCTGACTCCCCAAAGCCTTTCCACCATCTACAAAGCGCACAAGTCAGGAATGTGATGGAATACTCTCCACTTGCCTGGATGAGTGCAGCTCCAACAACACTCAAGAAGCTCAACACTATCTAGGATAAAGCAGCCTGCTTGATTGGCACCCCAACCACCATCTTAAACATTCATTCCCTCCACCACCAGCGCACCATGGCTGCAGTATATACCATCTACAATATGCACTACAGCAACTCACCAAGTCTTCTTCGACAGCACCTCCCAAACCCACAACCTCTACCACCTAGAAAAACAAGGGCAGTAGGCGCATGGGAACACCACCACCTGCACATTCCCCTCCAAGTCACACACCATCCCAACTTGAAGTATATCGTCGCTGGGTCAAAATCCTGGAACCCTACCTAACAGCACTGTGGGAGTACCTTCACCACATGGACTGCAGCGGTTCAAGAAGGCAGCTCATCACCTCTCAAGGACTATTAGGGATGGACAATAAATGCTGGCCAGCAACGCCCACATCCCATGAATGAATAAAATTAAAATTTACAAAGGCACAAGTTTTGTTGAGTATTAAATAAATCAAACCTTGGTATCATGACAGTCACTGTGAACTGAACAGTTCTTACAACTGAGTGTCAGAGTACTCCAGATAGCATAATGCTTGCCAAGTACTACAATCAAACTGTTTACTCACAGTTTGTTGCCTGAGTTCAGTAACAAAATGGATCTTCACAGTGACCACTCACAATTGTCTGTCTGTCTCTCACTGAACCAGGAATTTATCACACCATCAAGTCCATACTTATTCTCCTTAAACAGCAGCATATTATTTTCAACCTGTACTGTTCTGCATTCTGGATGGCACGTGGGAAATATTTGTCTGGTATGAACACAACTATTAATCCTAGAAATGTGGTACCAACAGCAATGACTCATTGTGGTTACATTTAAGGAACAATCAGCCTGTTCAACATAAATGAGAGTCTGTGCACCATCCATTATGGCATGTCCTGTATTTTAAAAAATGTGCATAAGTACAGGAAGTCTATTCAGGGAGCTCCCCTCCACCCAGAAAAACCTTTCCACAATATTTTTCTTTGCTTGGATTTTTTTCCTTTTATAGTCACAAAGTCACTGCTGCATTTTTTAAGAATACTGATTGCACATTAGCTGTTCTACAATACCTGGATGAACACACAAGCCTGGAATTTGCAAAATTGTAATATCTGAGGGTGCTTATGCCATGGTACAATGGGCAGTCCTTGTCAAGTTTTGCATTATTAAGTCAATCCCCTTTTTCCTAGACTTTTGTTTTAACCTATATTAGAAGGCATTGTCTTGTGGATGCTTTGGAACTGGCAGCCCTTTTCTCATCCTGTAGCTTCATCCAAAGGTCAAGTACAGATTGGCACCCTGGTCTCCCACACAGCACCACAACTTGCATCAGCCCAGCTACTAGCACCCTGGAGCAGGCAATTAGGAGTTTGATTAAGGAACACCAGATGAAGAATTATTCATAAATGAGAAGAAGCAATTGGAAGGGGGCAGGAGGGGAATAAAACAAGTCGCAGGAAGCTGCCAGCCCACAGTAGGGCTTAATATCCTACTGGGCCTGACTTCAGACACAAGTTGATGCAAGAGCACAAAGCAATAGGTTCTACTTTGGTGTCAACATGAGCTACATGCAGCAGTTGTCGGAGACTATGCAGAGGAGTCACCATGGGAAAGTGTGAGTGTAGGAAATAGATAAGGGCATTTTTTTGTAGGCGCTGAAATAAATTGTTGGACTTACTTTCTCGCCTTGTTTGTTGTTTCAATGCTGTTTTTGGCAGGTGGAAAGGCTGTAAGTGGAAGGAAGAGTGAGCAATCTGCCAGGTGAGGCAGGGAAGGTGTCTTCAGGGAAGCAGGCACTGTTTTGGAGAGGACAGTGCATAAAGCATGTTGCAGATATTGCCCCATCGTAAAATGATCCTTCTCATTGAGATCATGCATTAAAAGAGTTGACAGTGCCAGTCCCATTCTCCCACTTCCCCAGGAGTCACTTTCATACCAGCCCTTTAAAGGGAGGTGCAGCACAAACAAAATTCAGATAGCACAAAAGGTTAGCACTGTGGAGTCCAAACAAGCATGCAAAATACTCAGTGAAACCCTCAGGCAATGTTTGCTACCAAAAAACTTTGCAGGAATGTTAAATAAACCATAAGCACGTCAGCCCAGAAATTGCGGTCTTTTGGGGGTTGGAAATCTGGCGTAGCAGAGGGGCAGGAATTTGAAGTGGAGTCCATATCTATCCCTATCTAGCAGCTCTGATGAATTCCAACCAGGTAGTGGGGGCATTGCTTCCACCTGTCCCCATTCCATCTGATACTACATTTGGGGAGTGGGACTGGCAGGATCCTGGGCTCCCCCAGAAATCCCGACAGTTATGCCTCCAGTACGCCCAGTAGTAAGTAGGCATGCACAAAGTAAGTGTACCTACCCTACAGGGCCAGTAGTGGGTCCCACAATGCCATATTCAAATGGAAATTGACCCAAGAGAGAACGATTGCCTTTTGGGTATCAGGCCCATCAGCGAGGGAGCAGCAGGGAAGCTAATTTGAGGATTTTAAATCTTTAGCCAAACTGGCATGTGCTCCACCAACACAGCAGCAAGGTAAGGCTCCACAATTTGACTCATTCTGTGGAATGGGTGCCCCAGTAGCACTACTATTAAGAGGTGTAAATATACATTATCTCAGGTTGGCAGTTTTGACACAATAGACATTTGATATTTCCATTCATCTTTAACTTTGATAACCAATTTCTGATCATAAACAAATAGCCTTCTTCCTGCAATCTGTCCTAATCAATACATTAGCATGTCAACAACTTTGTCCCCTTCAAAGACATATATTGTGACAGTAAGCCCTATTCTATGATGAGAAATGATCACTGCAGCAGTTTTTTTTAAACTGTAAGGAGAATTAGAAATATGAATGAATCTGATATTCAAACTGTACCAATATTGATTTAACTTTGTGTTCATAGTGTAGTGCAGAAGGTTCACTGACTGTTTCCTCTGACCTGGAAATATTTGTATGATTGAAAGCTGTGTGCAGAGTACTAAAATGACTGATGAATACAAACCACATTTTTTGAAGTTCTGCAGTCTTTTTTAGTTTGTTAGTAACTGAGAATAACAAATGCCACACACACTGCTAATAATATACAATCAGAGTTGTCTATAGTTACTGTTATTACAGCATCATCCTTTGCTATAATTGTATCTTGGTGTTTATTTAGAACATTGATAAACATTTCAAATATTAAGGGTAATATGGTTCAGAATGTAGTAAATTGATGCTACAGAATTTTTCCAGCAGGTTGCAGACACAATAAAGTGTGTATTCTTCAGGCATCATTTGAACTGTGAAAAAAAACTATTTTTTAGTATCATTCAATAGTCAAATATTTAAGGATCCTCCTGCCTATAGCATCACACAGTGTGATATACACACCACATTCACATAAAACCTAATCCATACAAAACTACTGTAAACAATTTTACAACACCAAGTTATAGTCCAGCAATTTTATTTTAAATTCACAAGCTTTCGGAGGCTTCCTCCTTCCTCAGGTAAAACTACAAAGGAGATGAAAGGTGTTATCTCTCCTCTTCGAATGTATGACTAGCAGTAACTAAATTAGTGCAGATTAGATAGAAGTAGCCAGCGATGGATCAGTGCATTGTTATCTTCAAAGTTGAGAAAACCAAGTCAATAACTCATTCAAGAAAAAATGATGTATTGTTGCAAGTTCACCTCTTCTCCATTAAGGTAGTGAGCCCTCATTTAGTTCTATGGCTTAGTAATTACAGCTAAATTACACTAGGGCAAACAAGTGGTGAAAGGAAAGTTAAAAGAACAGAGGAAATCCCCAAGAAAGCTTGTTCCTACTTGTTTCAAGTTTTGACCATCTCCAACACATCTGGGTACTTTCTAAGCAGTGCACCAAAATTGGTAGTCACTGCCACCTTAGACTGCATTTTAATTTTCAGTTTAAAAATAACAAGCTGCACACTGAGTTTGTGATCCTGGTTCAGTTGTCAGAAGGTTCATTACACAATGGCTAGTCTATTTCCAAATGTGAGGGAGAGAAAAATCAGAGTGTGCCACTTCAGCCCATTTTGGTGAACTTCCGACTATTATCAAGGCAGAAAGGCTTGGGTGCTATGGGTTCTCCTCCTGTACTGTGGGCTTTGGAGTCCCATAGGAGCAGGGTGAAAGCAGCTCCGTGCATCTCTCTCTCAAACACACACACACAAAATTACAACTGCTGTAAGCTCCAATTTTATCAATAAATTTAATTATTTTTATTTAGAGCTGTGTATTTTTTATGTGTTTGTTATGTTATAAATGTTGAGACCAAAAAATCCATGATCCCACTCTGCTGCCAATCTGTGACCAGACTCCACCAGAGTTTCTGCGATCAGATTATTTATATAATACAGGTGGGCACACACCTGTGCCAGTATCAGTGCATTACGAGCACCTGGTGAGAGGGGAAGGTGCTGAGAGGCTGGATGGAGAGTCTAGACTAGGGGTCATTGGGCGCTAAATTGGGCCGTGTAGCACCCTTTGTTTCGGCGCTACACGACCTCTCCGACATCCAAGATGGCGTCTTGGATGTGCATGCACATTTCCAGCGTGATGTGCGCCAGACGCCATCTTGGTATAGGAGTTAGGGCAGGCACAGATAACGACCACTGAGATCATGAAAAGAAGGGAGAAAATGGCTTCAATCAGTGTGCAACGCTGATTTAAAGTAATAGACCCCATTTTGGGACTCTTAACCCCGACCATGTCTTAGAAGGCCTGAAGGACCCCCCCAGCACTATTTAAAGGGACCATGCAGGATTTACAGATTAGTGGCTGGATTATTGCTTCTAGCTGCCGAGACATTTGTAACTGTTTTTGGAGGTCTCCTGGACTTGAATACTAGGACACGGGGACATAGCCTAACATTTAGAGCCAGGACGTGCAGGAGTGAAGTTAGAAAATGCTTCTAAATGCAAAGCGTGAGAGACGTTTGGAACTCTCTTCTGCAGATGGCAGTTGATGCTAGCTCACTTGTGAAAGTTAAATCTGAGATTGATAGATTTCTGTGAACCAAGGGTATTGAGGGATATGGGGCTAAGGCGGGTATATGGCGTTAGGTCACAGGTCCACCATGATCCCATTGAATGGTGGAATAGGCTCGAGGGGCCAAATGCCACCACCACTAGCTGCCTCTTGACATGCGCCACCTTCTCCTGCAAGAAAGCGGGATGTGTGTCTGGGTGATGTGCCTGTCATGGCTGAATAGCTGCCAGTGTGTGTGGCCTGTGAGTTGTGGGTGAGTGGCTTGAAACAGTGGTAATGTGTAAGGGTGAGAGGAAGCATCTGGTTGGAAGAGTTGATTACTGATGGAAAGAGTTTGTTGGTAAGTGGGGGATGGGGGGCATGGTGTGTGGAGCAGTTGGTAGGAGATGCTACTTGACAGTTGACCTCACTCATCTTGACCAGTCATGTCAAAGCATTGAACTTCTTCCTGCACTGCATCCATGTTCATGATGCTGTGCGCCTGGCATTGACTTCATCCCCTACTGCCTCCGACTGCCTTTTCGGTATATGTCTGGAGGGCCTCTTGCCCCCTTCCCCCCCCCACCCCACTGCGAATATAGGATGTCCCTCTTTCTGTCCAGCTCTCGCACCAAGGCCCCTGGTGCATCAACAGTGCACGCACTCTCGCAGGCCTGGAACAAACTCAGATTGGCAGATTGGTGAGGTCTGGCGTGCAGATTGGAGGATGTGGGATTTGGTGGCGCGCAACCTTTATTCAATGTTTTACCATAACTCATCAGTGTGTAAACATAGGGATGGGACCTGCATCTGTGCTTTATGTGTGCGATCTCTGATATCCGTTCAGACTCCGTGCAGACAGCAGACTGTTATTTTCAGCAAATAACAGGTACCAGCTACCTTTAAGAGATTTCTAACAGACAGCCTGGCTTTAAGAGATTGGAGCTCCTGCTGGTGGAAATTGCGAATTGCATTGAATCCTAGTTCAACGCTGATTTCCAACGCAGACTGCAGGTAAGTCCTCAAGCGTGACGAAAGTCTTGTCCTGCCTGCGCAGGGGCCATTGGGCACGGGGTAATAGCGGATCGTGCTACCCCCGCCCAAAACAGGCCCTATCAAATTTTCCCCTCATAGTCTCAAGATAAGAGGTTGGCCATTTAGGACAGTGATGAGGAAAAATTTCTTCTCTCAGAGGGTTGTGAATCTTTGGAATTCTCTACCCCAGAGGGCTGTGGATGCTCAGAGGTTGAGTATATTCAAGATTGAGATTGATAGGTTTTTGAACACTAAGGGAATCAAGGGCTATGGGGATAGGGTGGGAAAGTGGAGCTGAGGTAGAAGATTAGCCAAAATCTTATTGAATGGTGGAGCAGGCTCGAGGGGCCGTATGGCCTACTCCTGGTTCTATTTCTTATGTTCTAACAAAATGCAGTGCTTGAAGGTGGGCCCAGTTTCAAACAGCTGAGGAATTTGGAAATTGGCCCCCATTATAAAAGGGGCAATTTCACAGTGACCAAAACTTTGGCCTTGGCGTGTTCCAGAACTTGAACTCAGCCTGGAACACCCCTGTGGGAACAACTTCTACCATTGCACTGTACTGAACTCCAGTTTCTTGCTGGCACCTGTTCATTCGGGGCACAGGAGGTGGGAGCACTGCGAATTCCGACAGATGATGCCGTCCTGCTAGTCCTTCCTTTTTATGTCAGCCTGCAAGGAGACAGAAGAAACTATTGCCCCCTCCCTCCCCGCCATGGTCTTTTCCCACCCCTGCCTGCCCTTGCCCATCCAGACCCGGAGAAAATTCGGGATCTGTCTATTCTCACCTGAATGAAGAAAAATGGTGGATAAAACCATCCAAAAAATATTATTTGAGCAATTTGATTTGGGTAGTTTAGTGGTACTTGTTGTTTAGTGAAAGGTGGATTTGAAAAATAAATGGACTGACTTTATTCTTCAGTTTTGTGCTGTTCACTCATTTTTCTTTTTTCTTAGTTATTGACTGAATCACACTACATTTGATTGGTTCTTGTTTCTTGGTTCTTGTTTAATCAATTTGATATTTGATTGGTAACTTCACAGGTAAATCACTAAATTTTGCTGCACAAATGTGTAATGCCCTGAACTGTGACACTTTTGAGGTTTGATACCTTAAAGGTGTGATACATCCATGCTATTGTTACCTCCAGACTCTCCAATGCTCCCCTCTTCCACCCTCCATAAACATAAGCTCATCCAAAACTCTGCTGCCCACCTTCTAGCTCACATCAAATCCCATTCACCCATCACCCCTATGCTTGCTGACCTACATTGGCTCCCAGTTCAGCAATGCCTCGATTTTAAAATTCTCATCCTCCTGTTCAAACCCTTCCATGGCCTCGCTCCTCCCTATCTCTGTAATCTCCTCTAGCCCTACAGCCGTCCAAGAACTCTGCGTTCCTCCAATTCTGGCCTCTTCCGCATCCCCGATTTCCTTCACTCCACCATTGGCGGTCGTACCTTTAGCTGTCTAGGTCCTAAGCTCTTGAATTGCTCTTTAAACCTCTCACCTCTCTCTCCTCCTTTCAGGCCCTCCTTAAAACCTACCTCTTTGACCATGCTTTTGGTCACCTGTCCTAATGTCTCTTTCACAGTCAAAAGCAAAACACTGTGGATGATGGAAATCTGAAATAAAAACAGAAAATGCTGGAAATACTCAGCAAGTCAGGCAGCATCTGTCAGAGCCGTCAATAGCTACCAAAGAGAAATGAGTAATTAGCACAAAACGTGTCTCATTCTTTGGCTCAGTGCCAATTTTTTGTCTGATTAGGCTTCTGTGAAGCACCCTGGGACATTTTACTATGTTAAAGGCGCTATATAAATGTAAGTTGTTGCTGCTGCTAGTTTTTGTGTAGTGGTTCAGTGTATTGTTCTCCAAGTGGAAAGTTTTTAGATTTGTTTATATTTTGTGATCATTTATATATATATTTTTGGGTGGTTTCATATATCCACAACTACCGAGTCATGCAAGGCCATGAGAATTCTCGTGGTGTCCTCACACCTGATTACCAATATAATTTTTAGCAGGTAAACTGTGTTTTTCCTAAAATCCCCCAAAAATGACATGTGCAACATTGCTGTTCTAGTCCCTCACATCACCACATTGGTGGTTAGTTATTTTCACATGAGCTATGGGACCAGAAAAAAATAAAATGAACACGCGTGTAACCAATACACGGAGTAATGGCCAAAGGGGAGGGTTACATTGCTTTAACAGGTTCAAAAGAATCACAGAGGCATTTTAACTACAGAAGACCAGGCTTGATGGTTGATGAACATCAGTAGAACTCTAAAATTGATGCTCTGTCATAATAGTGCGTGAATACTAGTGATTTGTGCTAGGGAATGGCAAGAGACGGAATTTCGCTTGTCACTCCATACATGGTGTGCTCACAGTAGAGGCTGATTTGTAAAGAGGAGACACCAAGTTAAGGATTTCCCCATTTTGAGGAAGAGAAAATCAATAGTTGCGTTTCTGTGCAAATGTAATTGGCGAATGACTAGAAACAAAGGAACTGAAAATCAAAGATCCAATTCGCCACCACAACAATGATAGAGCAGGACTTCTTCTCCACTGTCCACTTCCATGTCTGGCTCTGCAATTCTGGGGTCAGGCAATTTAAATACAGTGGATAGGTGCCCATGCCATGCGATGCAGCGACTGGCTGCTGTAAGGAAACCAGCCTTTCACAATGTGGTGGGTCCCACTTCCACCACATTAAAAAATTGTATGCCTGCTTCCTCCAAGCGTAGAGTACATTTGGGGCATCAAAGGTGGGACTGTGGGAATTCTGGTGGGTGGTGTTGTCCCACCAGTCCTGTCATTTTTTTTACATCACCTAGAAAGGGGTAAACGCAAGCAGCACCTGTCCCCTCCGCCTGAGGAAACCCATGGCAAAGGACAAATGAGGCGCAGACCCAGCATAACTGGGTTCTGCCTCAATTTCCACCTCTGCTAGTCCCCAATCACCCTGATTCCTGAGGAAACTTTGTGCCAGATTGGATGCTTACCCCACCAAATAAGGAATAGAACATGACATCAGAGGCAAGGGGAGGATTTAAACAAATGATCGAAACAAAACAAAAAGTAAAACTGACAAAAATTACAGTAGATAAAACAACTGAGCAAAGCTATATACAACTTGCAACTGCATTCTTAAGAAGACCAAGTGCTATGAGGGGGTTGTTAACAAAGCTTTGAAACATTGCTACAGTGACAATGCTGAAATGTTATAATTATATCTGTGACAGAATACTTTGTGTATATAAAATTATTCACCCGAAGGGGAAGTTTCTAAACCCTTGAGGAAATTCATCTCCAAAAAGGTGAAATCTTGCATTTTGAAACTTCTTACGGCAAGCCCCCATATAAGGAATCTTTCCAATCACAAAACCAAGAACTTCAGCAACTAGAGAACAAAATACAAAGAGAATATTGGAGAACTGAGCATCATTACAAAATGTGGTTATGCTGTGAATTAAAAAAGAAATCGTCCCCCTTCCACGGGCTTGTTAATTTTTTTATGCTTATTGTTTGGTTTCCAATTTACCTTATTTTCAATCTCCTGTAGAGGTTGGCTTGGATTCCATCCCCCCTTCTCTGAAGGTATCTTTTCCCCCCATCTGGTGCATTTCTGGTATCATCATTGTGAATCTTTTTTGCACCTGCTCCCAGGCCTCTATATCCCTTTTATAATATGGAGACCAGAACTGTGCACAATACTCCAAGTGTGGTCTAACCAAGGTTCTATAAAAATTTAACATAACTTCTTTGCTTTTCAATTCTATCCCTCTAGAAATGAACCCCACTGTTTGATTTGCCTTTTTTATGGCTTTGTTCACCTGCGTCGCTACTTTTAGTGATTTGTGTATCTGCACCCCTAGATCCCTTTGCTCCTCTAACCTGTTTAGACTTATTATCCAAGCAGTATGTGGCCTCCTTATTCTTCCTACCAAAGTGCACCACCTCACATCTATATTGAAATTCATTTGCCTATTTCCTTGCCCATTCTGCAAGTTTATTAATATCCTTTTGCATTTTGACACATTCTTCCTTTGTATTATCTGTACCCCCCAATTTGGTGTCGTCCGCAAATTTTGAAATTGTATTTCCAATTCCCGAATCCAAATCATTAATGTAAATTGTGAACAACAGTGGTCCCAGCATCGATCCACATGGAACACCACCTCCCACCTTTTGCCAGTCTGAGTAGCTACCCTTAATCTCTACTCTCTGTTTTCTGTTTTGTAGCCAACTTGCAATCCATTCAGCTATTATTCATTTGAGCACAGCTGTTTTGAATCGCTTAGATTTGCAGAAAGCAAGAAAAAACCAAAAAGGACACTAAGGTGTAACAACCTTTCAAAAAATAAGCAAATCAGCACTTACCTCTGTACCAGAAATTCTCACTCTTGCACTCCATTATGATCTTTCCAATTTGCTCATTATGAATATGTTGGCCGACACACCCATCCTGTATATAAAAAAATGAGTTGTTTTCCCAGTCAAAAGCAATACCACGTACCGCAATCTGCCTAGGATTGAACTGTTTTACAATTACACAGATACCGATAAGAAGATAAGAAAGGAATAAAAATGGCAATTAGGCAGTCAGTCCTTTGAAGAACCCACACACAGTTAGCATGAGCCTAATTAAGTACCTGAGGGAGTTGAATAACCACAGATAAAATGTCTTGGACAGTAAAACTTGCTGATGTCTTTTCCTGACCTCTTCAAAAATAATTTTTTTAAAACTTCAGCCTATCAATACAACATTCTAACCTAATTAGTTCACCGATGGCAATTCCAGGCTCCATCGTATTTGATCATCAATGTCAATATACATCCATCAGTACTATTCTCAACTAGGGCCCCAAAATTGCATGGGCCACGATCCCTGCACCCTCCAGCTCTGACCCAGGCACAGTTTGCAGGATAATTGGGAGGGCACCTCATCGTATGGGCCAGTCGAGCACCTCCGCTACCTATGGGCTCATCTCAGCACCTGCTGCTGTCTGGGGGAGGGGGCTGCCTGGTTTCCCCTCCCACCAGAAATGTGATTTCCCCACCCCACTTCAGGCCCCTTTGGAAAGAGGCTAATAATAAAAATCTATGTTTTTTGTGGAAGTACAAGGCTATTGGGAAAGAGTGGGACACTGGGATTAATTTTGGATTGCTCTAGAAAAGAGCCAGCACAGAGCACAGACACCATGGGCCGAATGCTTCCTTCTGTCCTGTAAACTCAGAAATATATAGAAGTTACAACGTGGAATAGGCCATTGGGCCCAACCAGCTCGCATCGACATTGACCCTTCACACAAGAAAATAGTTGTAATCACATTTACCCTCCATATTCCCATATCTCCTCATCTATATTTCCTTCATCAAACTATCCCAGTCTAATCTTGAATGTTGGCATTGTTTCAGCCCCACCTAGCTTAACTTGTATGGTTCCGTGTAACTAAGTTGTTAGTAGCAGAACCTTATTGTCAATACCTGCATGCCTAGCATATTGCAATGGCTGAAAGGACATACTCAGAGCTGCAAACTGTGAAACCCGAGTTCAGAACTTGAAAACTTTAAAATTCATTACCTATGGTCTTGGGCTTGACTTTGTGCTACGATCAACAGGTCGATGTTGTATTGTTTCACCTGTATTGTTCAATTTTTAAAAATGCTATTCTTTTTAGTTAGGCAAATAGGGACTGAAATTCTGCAGGAGTTCCACTCGCCTCTGGCCAGACTCCCCATGGAATTTCAGCCCTGTGCTTTAAATCTCTCAAACCCTGCGGCCCTATTTTACTCTATGGAATAGAAGAGATCTCCGTACTCACTCCTTTCCTAATTGGTGCAAGCGGTTGGTTTGGAGAGTTTGAAGTTTCACTTGACATTGTTGTTCTGCCTGAACAGCGTTCACTCTGCTGATACTCAATTATCTACAGCCAGTCTGCAAGTTTCACTTCTGTAGGTGATTTCCTACTGAAATAGATCCCTTTGTAGTTCCACCTAGTTATACATTGCAACCTCCCTGATCCCTTCTTTTCTTTTCACCAAATGTAAACTTGTCAAGATGTCGCTCATGTTTTCGTGAATTTGAGAAACTGAACAGTTCAACATTTTCTCAATGCTCCTTGAATAAGAGCAGCTGTTTTAAATAGTATATTTTTTGATAAGATGTGCAGCCCAAAACATTTCTTTTCACTAAGGTAGTACTTACAGAGCTTTAAAGTATTAGAGCCTGAAATTCCTCAGGGTTCTGCTGATCTTCCATCATTCTAGTGGGAAACCAGCAGAACAGCCAGGGAAACATCAGAAACCCGGTTGCCCAGGGTCTCAGCTGTTTATGGGAATTTATAAACTTCTGTCTGCCCATAACAAGGTGAACGATGGGCTGAGACCGGGACTTCCTAAGCTGAAAATTCCTGCTCCTGCTCCACGGTAATGGTGGCCGGCCCACCCAATAAGGTGAGGCATACCAACAACAACAACAACTTACATTTATATAGCACTGTTAACAGAAAAACATCCCAAGGCGCTTCACAGAGATGTAATCAGACAAAAATGGACACCGAGCCAAAGGAGGAAATATTAGGAATGCTGACCAAAAGAATGGTCAAAGAGGTTGGTTTTAAGGAGAGTCTTCAAGGAGGAGAGAGAGGTGGAGTGGTTTAGGAAGGGAATTCCAGAGTGTGGGGCCTAGATAGCTGAAGGCACAGCGTCAATGGCGGAATGAACGGAGTGGGACATGCAAAAGAGGCCAGAGTTGAAGGAACATAGAGCTCCCAGGGAGCTGTAGAGCTGGATGAGATTACAGAGGTAACTATGGAGGCCATGGAGGGATTTAAACATGAGAATCAGAATTTTTTATTGGAGCCTTTGAGCGACTGGGATCCAAAGTAGGTCAACCAGCACAGGAGTGATGAGTAAGTGGGACTTGGTGCGGGATAGGATATAGGCAGTAGAGTTTTGGGTGAGCTGAAGTTTACAGAGGGTGGGAGATTGGCCAGAATACCGACTGCCACAGGGCACCTGAGTGCCACCAGTGTGTCCAATGAACTCTTTAAGCAGAATATTCAGGGAGTTAGTGCCTTAAAATGTTATTCACAAATTCCCATCGGATTTCGGGATTTTTACATGCCCATTTCCTTCTGTGTACTTAAGGCGTACAAAATGAGATGGAAGTGAAGTATCAGTTTTCGCCGTATGTGCCACAATATTAAATTAAAGGGCTATCCTATTGACAGATCTGTGCTTTTTGCAGTGTCAGTTGGTTGACAGAGGCTTTTCTGAAGTACATATTGCACAGAAGTTATTTATGTGATTCGTGTTCTGTATAATTACTCCGCGCGCTTTCGGCCACAATACTGGCTCCCAGTGTTCCCGCCCCCTCCCCCCACACTCTCGCACACAATACTGGCTCCCAGTGTTCCTGCCCCCTCCCCCCACACTCTCGCACACAATACTGGCTCCCAGTGTCAACCCTCCATGATTATCTTGGAATCTCCAGGAATTAAAGATTAATTTCCTGGACATTGCCATGAAAAACCCAGGAGAAACACCATAGGGGCATTTAAAAATTGCATGTTTTTCTTCAGTTCCTTTGAATTTCCTTTCATTTATTAGTTATAAAAATATCAGAGATGGGGTAAAAAGGCTGTTTGACTGAACGGGCGGTTGGAGATGGGAAGTCATGTGATGAAACCTCCAGGAATGCATCTAAGCAGAGTTGACAACCCTACCGCCTGCGCTCTCGCCCACAATGCTGGCTCCCAGTGCTCCAGGCCTGCGCTCTCGCCCACAATGCTGGCTCCCAGTGCTCCAGGCCTGCGCTCTCGCCCACAATGCTGGCTCCCAGTGCTCCAGGCCTGCGCTCTCGCCCACAATGCTGGCTCCCAGTGCTCCAGGCCTGCGCTCTCGCCCACAATGCTGGCTCCCAGTGCTCCAGGCCTGCGCTCTCGCCCACAATGCTGGCTCCCAGTGCTCCAGGCCTGCGCTCTCGCCCACAATGCTGGCTCCCAGTGCTCCAGGCCTGTGCTCTCGCCCACAATGCTGGCTCCCAGTGCTCCAGGCCTGCGCTCTCGCCCACAATGCTGGCTCCCAGTGCTCCAGGCCTGCGCTCTCGCCCACAATGCTGGCTCCCAGTGCTCCAGGCCTGCGCTCTCGCCCACAATGCTGGCTCCCAGTGCTCCAGGCCTGTTTTGGAAAGGATGCAGAGGAGGGCCACTAGACTAATTCCAGCTTAAAGCATCTTAGTTATCAAGATTGGCTAAAAGAGCTGGGACTGTACACTTTAGAGAAGTGTAGACTTGGGGATGATCTGCTCGAGGTTTATAAGATGATGAAGGGAAGAGATTGTGTTCGAATTGACAGTTTGTTCCAATTAAATAGATTAGGGAGGACCAGGGGTCACAATTTTAAGTTGTATAAGGCCAGATCTAGGTTAGATGTCAGGAGCTGTTTTTTTTCCCAGAGAATAGTGGAACTCTGGAACAGGCTGCCGACTCGTTTGGTGGACACTGATTCGCTGAATTCCTTCAAGCGAGAGCTGGACCTGTTTCTGGCCACGGCAGAGATCACCTCTTACAAAAGATAGGTAATGCATAGAATTAAGGGCCAGATGGATCTCCTGGACTAGTTTCAATCGCCTAAAGGGACAGAGACCCTTTTTACCCCAAAAAGCTGTGGAGGCTGAGTCATTAATTACATTCAAGGCTGAGTTAGACACATTTTTGATCAGCAAAGGAGTCAAAGGATATGGGGAAAAGGCGGGAAAGTGGAGTTGAGGTAAAAATCAGATCAGCCATGATCTCATTGAATGGCGGAGCAGGCTCGAGGGGCCGAATGGCCTACTCCTGCTCCTATCTCTTACGGTCTTATGGAGAGGAATTTCCCAGATTTTTTTCTCCCAAATTGGCCTGGGTTTTTATCTGGTTTTGTGCCTATTCCTGGAGATCTCATGGTTTTGGGTGAGGTGGAGAGTGTATATATTGTGATACACAAGGTATGGACCAGGCTGGATGGACCAGAGGATCTTTTCCTGTCCGTCGTTGTTTGTATGTTCGTACAATGCTGGCTCCCATTGCTCCAGACCTGTGCCCTTGTCCATAATACCAACAGTTCCTATTCTGGCTTCACTGTTTTTTCTGGATGATTTTTTTTGGTCGTGGAGCTTTGGAAAGTTCTGTTATCAATATTCTATTGGTGGATTTAGGAATTTATCCACCAAAAAAATGGGAGCAACAAGTAGACTGAATCGTCAGAGATTCTCAGAAGTAAGACCTGGTCTGAATACCTTAGTGAACAAAAAGTAAAAAAAATTGCAGGTGCCGGAAATGTGAAACAAAAACAGAAAACAACTCTCTGACAACTCCGCCTAGCTTCCCCAGACCAGACTGAACACCAAGCCCATAGACCTCATTTCCTCTGGAGATCTTCCATCCATAGCTTCCAGCCTGATAGATCCCCAATCCTGCACAGCCCGCTTTTACCTCCTCCCCAAGATACACAAACAGGTTTATCCTAGTAGATCAAAAGCAAAATACTGCGGATGCTGGAAATCTGAGATAAAAACAGAAAATGCAGAAAATACTCAGTAGGTCCGGTAGCATCTTTGGAAAAAGAAAGAGTTAACCATGCCCTTTTGTCAGAACTGGAAGAAGTTAATGATTTAACAGTTTTTAAGGCAAGTACAGAGCCAGGCAGCGGGGTGGGGGCGGGGGGTTGTGGGGGAGGAAGGGTAGATCTATTGTTTCAGCCTGCTCCTGTCCTGCTGAGCTTATTTCATCTCATTTTGACTTTATTCCCCTGCCCCTCACCTTGTCCAGTCCCTACCCACCTACAGCCATGATTTCTGATATCCTCTGCCATTTTAACCAATTCTGTTTTTTTGGCCCTAAGTATGGGCATACGAGGGTAGAAATTGGTTTGAGCTCGTCTTTGGTCCCATTGACTAATTTAAATGGAATGGGTGGGCTGCCTGCGCTACTTTGCTGTTGATTGGCAGCTCGCCTAATTGGGGCCATCAATTTTGCATGTTGCTGATGCCATTTTAAAGCCTGCACCTCTTAAAGGGGAAATGCACTTTGGCTGCAGGCAACTGTCACTGAAGATTGTTGATCACGGGAGAAGCTGCAAGGGCCCTCCATTTTTAGGATGCTGCATTGGAGGCATTGGTGGAGGAAGTCAACAGGAGGATGAACACCAGGCGGCAGGAATATATCAAGGCAAGCTGCCCGTCATGAGTGGGCAGAGGTGGAAGAACTGGTGAGCACCAGAAGCATCACTCTCAGAAAAAAGTTCAATGATCTCTCAAGGCTAGCTAAGGTTAGCCTCCTAACTCATATCTCTCATTACTCTTTGCTTATCCCTACACTATCTGTAATCCCAGCACTCACAACCCTTCCCTCCGTCAATGACCAGCACTCTCCTCCAATCACTGCAGCATACTTCACAGCCAGATGAGGAGGAATTTCTTCACTCAGAGGGTTGAGTCTTTGGAATTCTCCACCCCAGAGGGCTGTGGATGCTGAGTTATATTCAAGGCTGAGATAGATAGATTTTTGGACTCTAGGGGAATCAAGGGTTATGGGGATCGGGCGGGAAAGTGGAGTTGAGGTCGAAGATCAGCCATGATCTTATTGAATGGCAGAGCAGGCTCGAGGGGCCGTATGATCTAATCCTTCTCCTATTTCTTATGTTCTCACTGCCTGACTAATGCCCGATTGGAGGCCCAATCGGAAAGGGTACTCCACTGTGAGCAGCGCCATCGGGATCCATTAGTATATTAAAAATCTTGTTGTATGCGAGAATGTCGCGCTTATCAAGGTAAGCACCACTCGGCCATTTTTGGTATTAGCCTTGTAGACTCTCTGTGAGATTGTCAGCTTCATGCTGAATTTAGATCAGTATTGTGAATTGGACACATATCTATAAAGAGCTTGATCAACTTTTGTCGAAACTCATTTCACTAAGACCCTTACAAACATCAGACAGAAATGACTCACCATTCTCAAATATCTGTGTTTAAGCCTGCATGATACAAACAGGAATTATATGTAATTTCATATTTGTCCATCAGAGGGAGCAAACCAACGATACAATGTCCACCACTCTTGTTTGAGGTGTGATTCAGCAGTATGGGATACATGGTGCTGCAACACTAGAAATAAAGCAGGCAGTTATCTTGCAATGGTGTGATTCAAATATCTCTGCTAGGGGACCCGCAATTTCCTCCCTAACCTCCCATAACGTCCTGGGATACATTTCATCAGGTCCCGGAGATTTATCTACCTTGTTGCGCGTTAAGACTTCCAGCACCTCCCTCTCTGTAATATGTACACTCCTCAAGACATCACTATTTATTTCCCCAAGTTCCCTAACATCCATGCCTTTCTCAACTGTAAATACCGATGCGAAATATTCATTCAGGATCTCACCCATCTCTTGTGGTTCCGCACATAGATGACCTTGTTGATCCTTCAGAGGGCCTACTTTCTCCCTAGTTACTCTTTTGCCCTTTATGTATTTGCAGAAGCTCTTTGGATTCTCCTTTGCCTTATCTGCCAAAGCAATCTCATGTCCCCTTTTTGCCCTCCTGATTTCTCTCTTAACTCTACTCCGGCAATCTCTATACTCTTCAAGGGATCCACTTGATCCCAGCTGCCTATGCATGTCATATGCCTCCTTCTTCTTTCTGACTAGGGCCTCAATCTCCCGAGTCATCCAAGGTTCCCTACTTCTACCAGCCTTGCCCTTCACTTTATAAGGAATGTGCTTACCCTGAACCCTGGTTAACACACTTTTGAAGGACTCCCACTTACCAGACGTCCCTTTGCCTGCCAACAGACTCTCCCAATCAACTTCTGAAAGTTCCTGTCTAATACCATCAAAATTGGCCTTTCCCCAATTTAGAATTTTAACTTTTGGGCCAGACCTATCATTCTCCATAGCTATCTTAAAACTAATGGAATTATGATCACTGGTCCCAAAGTGATCCCTCACTAACACTTCTGTCACCTGCCCTTCCTTATTTCCCAAGAGGAGGTCAAGTTTTGCCCCCTCTCTAGTCGGGCCATCCACATACTGAATGAGAAATTCCTCCTGAATACACTCAACAAATTTCTCTCCATCCAAGCCCCTAATGCTATGGCTGTCCCAGTCAATGTTGGGAAAGTTAAAGTCCCCGACTATTACCACCCTATTTTTCTTGCTCTTTTATGATAAAAAGTGAACAATCATTTCGAAGCTGATTTCAAGAGTAGGAGTGGCACTTGGCTTGATTTCTTAAATTCTATAAATGTACATCTAATTTAGAAGATCAAGACCCTGTAGAATATTTTGTTTTATTTGAAGTGTAACAACCAGAATCAGAAATCTAGACATATATATTGAACTGAGCGTACTGTAAAAAAGTGTGAAGTGCAAGCATTAATCATACATGTTAACCTGGAAAACTATGCAAAAGCTGACCAACAGCTTCCAATAGGCTGAGAACTCAAAGATGGCCCTGAGTATAAACGTATTACATGGAAAATATAGTGGGACATGGGCTACTAAAGTAATCTGCAGCTATCTCTGCTGAAACAATTATGTTCCTTCACTTCAAATACATTAATTTTCAATGAATAGAAAATTGTGTGGGCTGCAAATCAGGCATGCTGACCTCTGCACGTGAATTGTTGATAGTGCAGCCACTGCATGAAGCCAGGAATGGTAATGGATAAAATTTAACCCCAAAGGTTAAATATCCCCAATTGGTTGCACTTTATTTCAACTTTGTCCTGAAATTTTACTTAGATAGGGGGGAGGGGTTGGGGTCAGGGGACACCGAGGGAGGGGGTCAGGAAACATCAGCGGGTTGGGAATCATTGGGGAGGGGTCAGGAGTCATCAGGGGAGAAATCTGGGATCACAGGGGGTTGGGAGTCATCAGGAGTCATTTTTTTTTATTCGTTCATGGGATGTGGGCGTAGCTGGCAAGGCCAGCATTTATTGCCCATCCCTAATTGCCCTTGAGAAGGTGGTGGTGAGCCGTCTTCTTGAACCGCTGCAGTCCATGTGGTGAAGGTTCTCCCACAGTGCTGTTAGGTAGGGAGTTCCAGGATTTTGACACAACGACGATGAAGGAACGGCGATATGTTTCCAAGTCGGGATGGTGTGTGACTTGGAGGGGAACGTGTGGATGGTGTTGTTCCCATGTGCCTGCTGCCCTTGTCCTTCTAGGTGGTAGAGGTCGCGGGTTTGGGAGGTGCTGTCGAAGAAGCCTTGGCGAGTTGCTGCAGTGCATCCTGTGGATGGTACACACTGCAGCCACAGTGCGCCGGTGGTGGAGAGAGTGAATGTTTAGGGTGGTGGATGGGGTGCTAATCAAGCGGGCTGCTTTGTCCTGGATGATGTCAAGCTTCTTGAATGTTGTTGGAGCTGCACTCATCCAGGCAAGTCAAGAGTATTCCATCACACTCCTGACTTGTGCCTTGTAGATGGTGGAAAGGCTTTGGGGAGTCAGGAGGTGAGACACTCGCCGCAGAATACCCAGCCTCTGAACAGCTCTTGTAGCCACAGTATTTATGTGGCTGGTCCAGTTAAGTTTCTGGTCAATGGAGACCCCCAGGATGTTGATGGCGGGGGATTTGGCGATGGTAATGCCATTGAATGTCAAGGGGAGGTGGTTAGATTCACTCTTGTTGGAGATGGTCATTGTCTGGCACTTGTCTGGCGCGAATGTTACTTGCCACTTATCAGCCCAAGCCTGGATGTTGTCCAGGTCTTGCTGCATGCGGGCACGGTCTGCTTCATTATCTGAGGGGTTGCGAATGGAACTGAACATTGTGCAATCATCAGTGAACATCCCCATTTCTGACCTTATGATGGAGGGTAGGTCATTGATGAAGCAGCTGAAGATGGTTGGGTCTAGGACACTGCCCTGAGGAACTCCTGCAGCAATGTCCTGGGGCTGAGATGAACGGCCTTCAACAACCACTACCATCTTCCTTTGTGCTCGGTATGACTCCAGCCACTGGAGAGTTTTCCCCCCGATTCCCACTGACTTCAATTTTACTCGGGCTCCTTGGTACCACACTCGGTCAAATGTTGCCTTGATGTCAAGGGCAGTCACTCTCACCTCACCTTTGGAATTCAGCTCTTTTGTCCATGTTTGGACCAAGGCTGTAACGAGGTCTGGAGCCGAGTGGACCTGGTGGAACCCAAACTGAGCATCGGTGAGCAGGTCATTGGTGAGTAAGTGCCGCTTGATAGCGCTGTCGACGACACCTTCCATCACTTTGCTGATGATTGAGAGTAGACTGGTGGGGCGGTAATTGGCCTGATTGGATTTGTCCTGCTTTTTGTGGACAGGACATACCTGGGCAATTTTCCACATTGTCGGGTAGATGCCAGTGTTGTAGCTGCACTGGAGCAGTTTGGGTAGAGGCACGGCTAGTTCTGGAGCACGAGTCTTCAGCACTACAGCCGGGATGTTGTTTGGGGCCCATAGCCTTTGCTGTATCCAGTGCACTCAGCCGTTTCTTGATATCACGTGGAGTGAATTGAATTGGCTGAAGAATGGATTCTATGATGCTGGGGATATCGGGAGGAGGCCGAGATGGATCATCCACTCGGCACTTTTGGCTGAAGATGGTTGCAAATGCTTCAGCCTTGTCTTTTGCACTCACGTGCAGGACTCCGCCATCATTGAGGATGGGGATGTTTACAGAGCCTCCTCCTCCCGTTAGTTGTTTCATTGTCCATCACCATTCACAAGTGGCAGGACTGCAGAGCTTCGATCTGATCCATTGGTTGTGGAATCGCTTAGCTCTGTCTATAGCATGTTGCTTCCACTGTTTAGCATGCATGTAGTCCTGTGTTGTAGCTTCACCAGTTTGGCACTTCATTTTTAGGTACGCTTGGTGCTGCTCCTGGCATGCTCTTCTACACTCCTCATTGAACCAGGTTTGATCCCCTGGCTTGTTGGTAATGGTAGAGTGAGGAATATGCCAGACCATGAGGTTACAGATTGTGCTGGAACACAATTCTGCTGCTGCTGATGGCCCACAGCGCCTCATAGATGCCCAGTTTTGAGCTGCTAGATCTGTTCTGAATCTATCCCATTTCGCACGGTGATAGTGCCACACATGTTGGATGGTGTCCTCAGTGTGAAGGCAGGACTTCGTCTCCACGAGGACTGTGCGGTGGTCACTCCTACCAATACTACCATGGACAGATGCATCTGCAACAGGTAGATTGGTGAGGACGAGGTCAAGTAGGTTTCTCCCTGATGTTGGTTCGCTCACCACCTGCCGCAGGCCCAGTGTGGCAGCTATGTCCTTCAGGATTCAGCCAGCTCGATCAGTAATGGTGCGATCGAGCCACTCTTGGCGATGGACATTGAAGTCCCCTACCCAGAGTACATTCTGTGCCCTTGCTACTCTCAGTGCTTCCGCCAAGTGGTGCTCAACATGAAGGAGGACTGATTCATCAGCTGGGAATCATAGAATCATAGAAAATAGGAGCAAGAGTAGGCCATTCAGCCCTTCGGGCCTGCTCCACCATTCAAAATGATCATGGCTGATCGTCTAATTCAGTACTTGTTCCCGCTTTTTCCCCATATTCCTTGATCACTTTAGCAATAAGAAATATATCTATCTCCTTCTTGAATATATTTGGCCTCCATTGCCTTCTGTGGTAGAGAATTCCACAGGTTCACTACCCTCTGAGTGAAGAAATTTCTCCTCATCTCGGTTCTAAATGGCATACTCCGTATCCTGAGACTGTGACCCCCTGGTCATTGAATTTTATATATTGCGATGAGATCACCTCTCGTTCTTCTAAGTTCTAGTGAATATAGGCCTCGTCGACCCAATCTCTCCTCATACGTCAGTCCTGCCATCCCAGGAATCAGTCTGGTAAACCTTCATTGCACTCCCTCCAGGGCTAGGACATCCCTCCTCAGATAAGGAGACCAAAATTGCACACAATACTCCAGATGTGGTCTCACCAAGGCCCTGTACAACTGCAGTAAGACATCCCTGTTCCTGTACTCAAATCCTCTTGCAATGAATGCCAACATACCATTCGCCTTCCTAACTACTTGCTGCACCTGAATGCTCGCTTTCAGCGACTGGTGTACAAGGACACCCAGGTCTCGTTGCACCTCCCTTTTTGGTTATTACCTCAACTACCATTGAGGTAATAACCTGTCTTTCTGTTTTTACAACCAAAGTGGATAACCTCACATTTATCCACGTTATACTGCATCGGCCATGTTCTTGTCCACTCACCCAACTTGTCTAAATCATATTGGAGCCTCTTTGCATCCTCCTCACAGCTCACATTCCACCCCAACTTTGTGTCATCTGCAAATTGGAAAAGTTACATTTAGTTCCCTCATCCAAATCGTTGATATATATTGTGACTAGCTGGGGCCCAAGCACTGATCCCTGCGGTAGCCCACTCGTCACTGCCTGCCACCTGGAAAAAGATCCGTTTATTCCTACTCTCTGTTTCCTGTCTGTCAACCAATTCTCAATCCATACCATTATATTCCCCCCAATCCCATGTGCTTTAATTTTGGACACTAACCTCTTGTGTGGAACCTTATCAAAAGCCTTCTGAAAATCCAAGTACACCACATCCACTGGTTCTCCCCTATCTATTCTACTAGTTACATCCTCAAAAAACTCCAGTAGACTTGTTAAGCATGATTTCCCTTTCATAAACCCATGCTGACTTTGTCCAAACCCATTAATGCCTTCCAAGTGTTCTGTTATCACATCCTTTATAATAGACTCTAGCATTTTCCCCACTATTGATGTTAGGGTAACCGGTCTGTAATTCCCTGTTTTTTTCTCTCCCTCCTTTTTTCAATAGTGGGGTTACATTTGCCACCCTCCAATCTGTACGAACTGTTCCAGAGTCTATAGAATTTTGGAAGATGACCACCAATGCATCCACTATTTCCAGGACCACTTCCTTTAGTACTCTGGGATGTAGATTATAAGGCCTTGGGGATTTGTCAGCTTTTAGTCCCATTAATTTCCCTAGCACTATTTTTTTACTAATACTGATTTCCTTCAGTTCCTCCCTCTCACTCGACCCTTGGTTCCCTAACATTTCCGGGGGGTTATTTATGTCCTCCTTTGTGAAGACAGAACCAAAGTATGTGTTTAATTGTTCTGCCATTTCTTTGTTTCTTTGAGGAGGGACGGTAGGTGGTAATCAGCAGGAGGTTTCCTTGCCCATGTTTGACCTGATGCCATGAGATTTCATGGGGTCTGGAGTCAATGTTGAGGACTCCCAGGGCCACTTCCTCCTGACTGTATATCATTGTACCGCCACCTCTGGTCGTCTGTCCTGCCAGTGGGACAGTTCATACCCAGGGATGGTGACGTTGGCTGAAAGGTATGATTCTGTGAGTATGGCTTTGTCAGGCTGTTGCTTGACTGGTCTGTGGGACAGCTCTCCCAATTTTGGCACAAGTCCCCAGGTGTTAGTGAGGAGGACTTTGCAGGGTTGACTGGGCTTGGTTTGCCGTTGTCGTGTCCGGTGCCTAGTGGTCCGATGCTGGGAGGTCCATCCGGTTTTATTCTTATTATGACTTTTTGTAGCGAGATTGTACAATTGAGTGGCTTGCTAGGCCATTTCAGAGGGCGATTAAGAATCAACCACATTGCTGTGGGTCTGGAGTCACATATAGGCCAGACCGGGTAAGAACGGCAGGTTTCCTTCCCTAAAGAACATTATTGAACCAGATGGGTTTTTACGACAATCCGGTAGGTTCATGGCCACCATTACTGATACTAGTTTTTTTAATTCCAGATTTTATTTAATTAATTGAATTTAAATTCCCCAGCTGCCGTGGCGGAATTTGAACTCATGACTCCAGATTATTAGTCCAGGCCTCTTGGATTACTGGTCCAGTAACATAACCGCTATGCTACCATACCCATCATCGGAGGTCATGGGGGTTTGGGAGTCATGGGCGTTTGGGGGAGTCATGAATCATCGGGGTCATGGGAAGGTCGGGAGTCATGGGGGGTCGGGGATCAGGAGACATGGGGGGGTTGGGAGTCATGGGGAGATCGGGGTCAGAAGTCATCGGGGGTTATGGTTGGAGGTAACAGGGTGGTCGGGAGTCATGGGGGGTCAGGGTCTGGGGTCATGGAGGATTGGGAGTCATCGGGTGTCATGGGGGTCGGGGCTCATGGGGGTCGGGAGTCATGGGGGGGTAGGGGGTCATCGGTGGTCAGGGTTGGGAGTCACGGGGATTCGGGGTCAGGAGTCATCGAGGTCATCGGGGGTCAGGGTCGGAGGTCACGGCGGGTCGGGAGTTATCGGGGGGTCAGGGTCTGGGGTCGTGGAGGATTGGGAGTCATCGGAGTCATGGGGGGGGGGTCGGGATTCATGGAGGGATCCAGGTCATCAGGGTCGGGAGTCATGGGGGTTCGGGGGTCATGGGTCATCAGGGACTGGTCATGGGAGTTGGGGATCATCGGGGGTCGGGGATGGAACTCATTGCGGGGGGGGGGGGTGGTCAGGGTCCACAAGATGTGCTACAAAGGTACTTACTTGCTGAGCAGGGCCTTCTCACCTCCTCTCGTGTGGCAAGAAGTGGAACGCCCAGGAATCCCGGCCCCTGGTGGTTAAAAACAAAAAATCTGTTAAATCATGCCTCTGGTGTCCCAGTTCAATTTTTACCTGGAATGTCAGCTTGAAACAACTGAGGGACAAGATTTTCTCTGTTCACTATTTGTGTCAAATTGTAAACCTGAGAATAGATTTTACAAATCTGTGCTCTTGGAACAGAACGTTTTGTACCTGGAGCACACATCAGGAATTTGGGCATTGAGGTCAGGGGCATTATTTTCCTTCTATTAAAATGTATTTTCTGCAGTTAAAATTTGAGCTTAAATAAAAATCAGGTAATTAAGCATTTATGACAGTTCCTCAACCTCTAGCGTTACCCTACGTGTACACTCCCAAAACCTACCTTCAAATTTGCTCATACTGAATTCCGCCCACAGTTTGAGGCGCAATAATTCAGAGCAACTGTAACGCGTGAGTGACACCTGACATATAAAAGCAGAAAACGTGGGCTACCGGAATGAATAAATGCATCTAAAGTCGGTTCATGTAAAAGTGAATATCAATTTAGGTGTTTATCTTTATTTTTGCTCCTTGCTTCGCCTCAAGTTAAGAAAGCAGCAGCCCCGGAGCGTTTGCTCCCCAGTGAGGAGCAGCGTGCAAGCGTGCAGCTCCCGCCAGGTGCGCGGGTCTCGCGAGACGGGCCCCTCCTCCGTGCGGCGGGCGCGTGGCTCAGGTGGCTCTAACGGATGAATAATTGAAGCGCTCGCATACCAGCACTGCTCCCCGCCTGGCATCGCCCCCCCCCCCCCCTCCTCCTCCTGACAGTTACTGCATTCTCCAAAATATACTTTTAGTTCAGTCATTGCCTGCTGTTTTTTCTTTGTGGAAAATGTCTGGCTTGCACAGGGACCTACTGATAGAAGTTCTGATGGGTAAGTTTCGTGCCTTTCAGAACCTTTATTTCTGAGGTTATCACTTGTAATTCGACTCGCTGAACGTCTGTCAGCTATCTGAGAATTGAAACACTTCAGTCTTATATTTATTTATATTGGGTTGAAAAAAGATTCAGTCACATGAAAGTAATAACATTCTGTTGCACTTAACAAAAAAAAAAATGATCCGCGACAGAGTTTAAACACAGCCTTGGAAACTATATTCATTATTAATTGTATTAAATAGGAATAGTATGTTGGCTGCATTGAAAACAAAACGATTTAAACCATTTTTCATTTTGCAGCGTTGTCATTATTTATTACGTCGATGGTAGTCATGATGTGGCGATGCCGGTGATGGACTGGGGTTGACAATTGTAAACAATTTTACAATTTGATGTTTTTCCACATCGTTCACCTGAGGAAGGAGGTAGCCTCCGAAAGCTTGTGAATTTAAAATAAAATTGCTGGACTATAACTTGGTGTTGTAAAATTGTTTACAATTATTTATTACGAGTAAGTAATAAGGGAAGAATATGTTCAAATTAATAAAAGCCTTGAAAAATATAGAAATAGATGTATCTAAGTTTAATGATTTGACCTTTTGGAAGTGGACACATAATTACTATTTTATCATAGGGTGTCATGACAACACAAAGATTTTTTTCTTGACTCAGATATGACTCAACAACCATATTTGTAACCAGTAATTTTATTTGTGATCATATGCAAAACTAAATGTTGGCAATTGTGCTTGTTATCTATTTAGTAAAATAGTCCTGGCTGAAGATCAATTAGGTACAGGCACGGTAGTGTAGTGTTTATGTTATTGGACTGGTAATCCTGGACGAAAATTTCAGAGAATGTGAGTTCAAATCTTACCATAGCAGTTTGAGAATTCAAAAAGCTGGTATCAGTTAAAGTGAGTATGAAGCTGTCAGATTGTCATAAAAACCCACTGGTTCACTGATATCCTTTAGGGAAGGAAACCGGCTGTCTTTACCTGGTCTGACCTATATGTGATGCCTGTCCTGTACCAACAGGGTTGATTCTTAAGTGCCCTAGCAAGCCACTCAGTTTTATTTAACTGCAAACAGGGGTTCAAGAAGTAGGCCCACCACCAACTTCTCAGGGCAACTAGGGATGGGCAATAAATGCTGGCCTTGCCAGCAACGCCCACTTACTGATGATGAATTTTTAAAAATTCTGTAATCTAATCAGTTCAAAAAATGTTGATCTGAAGACTTTAATGCATTACAAAAAAAACAGTTAAGAATAAGTTTAATATCTTAATAATTTTGTTTATTTTTGTTTGCCAAAAAGGTTTCATGGCCTGAAGAATACAATATAATTATTGGGATTATATACAAAAAAAAATTCCTGAATCTCTCTTTCTCTCAGGCCCATTCTTTGATCTCATTTGCTTATGTTATTTTATAATTGTATTCTATTTACATATGTTGTCTTTGATAGTAAACAAAAATATTTTTTTCTCTTGTCTGTCTTATTCAAAATTTTAGTATATAAACTAAATGAATGTTCAATTATAGATTTGTGAGATATTACAATATATTTATAGTAAATATAACAGAACAGAATGCTAATTATTCAGCTAATTTGAAAATATTTTATTTCCATCATCTCATTCCATTTTATTGAGTTTATACCACACCATTTTAATTCAGTCTTTATATGACTAGCAAAGCAGTGCATCTTCTGAAGAATTAATGCGTTAAATTTGCTTTTAAAAAGGCTAATGGTAATGGCCAAACCCGAAGACTGACATTGTTTTGATTTAGAAATCTGTTAAAGTGAAACACGGATAAGTGAGAATGCCATTACATTCTGCTTATAATTCTACAAATAAGGAGGGCGGAATTTTAGTCATTCATTTCATTCATGGGATGTGGGCGTCACTGGCAAGGCCAGCATTTATTGCCCATCCCTAATGGCCCTTGAGAAGGTGGTGATGTGCGCATTCTTGAACCACTGCAGTCCCTGTGGTGAAAGTTCTCCCACAGTGCTGTTAGGTAGGGAGTTCCAGGATTTTGACCCAGCGATGATGAAGGAACCCGCAATATATTTCCAAGTCGGGATACTTGGAAGGGAATGTGCAGGTGGTGGCGTAACCATTTGCCTGCTGCCCTTGTCCTTCTAGGTGGTAGAGGTTGTGGATTTGGGAGATGCTGTCGAAGAAGCCTTAGCGAGTTGCTGCAATGCATCTTGTAGATGATACACACTGCAGCCACGGTGCGCCAGTGGTGGAGGGAGTGAATGTTTAAGGTGGTGGATGGGGTGGCAATCAAGCAGGCTGCTTTGTCTTGGATGTTGTCGAGCTTCTTGAGTGTTGTTGGAGCTGCAGTCATCCAGGCAAATGGAGAGTATTCCATCACACTCCTGACTTGTGACTTGTAGATGGTGGAAAGGCTTTGGGAAGTCTGGAGGTGAGTCACTCGCCGCAGAATACCCAGCCTCTGACCTGCTCTTGTACCCACAATATTTGTGTGGCTGGTCAATGGTGACACCCAGGATGTTGATGGTGGGGGATTCAGTGATGGTAATGCTGTTGAATGTCAAGAGGAGATGGTTAGACTCTTGTTGGAGATGGTCATTGCCTGGCACTTGTCTGGCGCAAATGTTACTTGCCACTTAGCGGCCCAAGCCTTGATGTTGTCCAGATCTTGCTGCATGTGGGCACGTACTGCTTCATTATCTGAGGGGTTGCGAATGGAACTAAACACTGTGCAATCATCAGCGAACATCCCCACTTCTGACCTTATGCTGGAGGGAAGGTGCTGAAGCAGCTGAAGAAGGTTGGACCTAGGAACTCCTGCAGCTGTCCTAGGGCTGAGACGATTGGCCTCCAACAACCACTACCATCTTCCTTTGTGCTTGGTATGACTCCAGCCACTGGAGAGTTTTCCCCTTGATTCCCATTGACTTCAATTTTACTAGGGCTCCTTGGTGCCACACTCGGTCAAATGCTGCCTTGATGTCAAGGGCAGTCACTCTTACCTCACCTCTGGAATTCAGTTCTTTTAGTCCATGTTTGGAACAAAGTTGTAACGAGGCCTGGAGCAGAGAGGTCCTTGGTGGAACCCAAACTGAGCGTCGGTGAGCAGGTTATTGGTGAGTAAGTGCCGCTTGATAGCACTGTTGACAACACCTTCTATCACTTCGCTGATGATTGAGAGTAGATTGATGGGGTGGTAATTGGTCAGATTGGATTTGTCCTGCTTTTTGTGGGCAATTTTCCACTTTGTCGGGTCGATACCAGTGTTGTAGCTGTACTGGAACAGTTTGGCTAGAGGCATGGCTAGTTTGCGTTGGTTAAGGAGAACTAGTTCGCTAGTTAAGGAGAACAAATGATGTGGAAATTTCCATGCAGGTACATGGAGCAGATTTGTTTGTTCTGGATAGAGGAAAACATATATATCCTAAATCCCTTGGATAATGAAGCAGTCCATGCCCGCATGCAGCAAGACCTGGACAACATCTAGGCTTGGGCTGATGAGTGGCAAGTAACATTCGCGCCAGACAATTGCCAGGCAATGACCATCTCCAACAAGAGAGAGTCTAACCACCTCCCCTTGACATTCAACGGCATTACCATTGCCGAATCCCCCACCATCAACATCCTGGGGGTCACCATTGACCAGAAACTTAACTGGACCAGCCATATAAATACTGTGGCTACAAGAGCAGGTCAGAGGCTTGGTATTCTGTGGCGAGTGACTCACCTCCTAACTCCCCAAAGCCTTTCCACCATCTACAAGGCACAAGTCAGGAGTGTGATGGAATACTCTTGACTTGCCTGGATGAGTGCAGCTCCAACAGCACTCAAGAAGCTCGACACCATCCAGGACAAAGCAGCCCGCTTGATTGGCCCCCCATTCACCACCCTAAACATTCACTCCCTTCACCACGGGCGCACCGTTGGCTGCAGTGTACACCATCCACAGGATGCAGTGCAGCAACTCGCCAAGGCTTCTTCGACAGCACCTCCCAAACCCGCGACCTCTACCACCTAGAAGGACAAGGGCAGCAGGCACATGGGAACAACACCACCTGCACATTCCCCACCAAGTCACACACCATCCCGACTTGGAAATATATCGCCGTTCCTTCGTCGTCGCTGAGTCAAAATCCTGGAACTTCCTAACAGCACTGTGGGAGAACCTTCACCACATGGACTGCAGCGGTTCAAGAAGGCGGCTCACCACCACCTTCTCAAGTGCAATTAGGGATAGGCAATAAATGCTGTCCTCGCCAGCGACGTCCACATCCCATGAACGAATTTTTAAAAATAATTCTGAATTAACTCTGGGTTTTGATCTCTGGTATCTTGAGCGTCAATCTGTCCTAGGCAGAGTGTGGACTCTATTCTGGAATATTTGCAGTGTGAGTTTGGGATGTGAAAAGATAATGCTCAAAGTTTTCCAGTGTTGTTGGTTGGGAATTTATCCCATTTAAACATATTTAACTTGTACCTAGCCACAAAATAACCAATCATATTTCGATAATTACTGCTTCTCTTCAAATTATGCCTTCCAGCTCTAACCAATTATGTAATTTTTCTCTTTTTTTTCCCCCCGCCCCCCCCCTCCCCCGACTCTCCCATCTCTCTCCCACCTGGTTATCCATCTGATTTTCTTTCCTTGACCCTGCTCCTGAGGGCAGTGATTTTTATTGGTTTACAGTTCTGAGAGTGCAGGCAGCCTTCCAGAGTCTTGCTAAAGTGGCCATTATTCACATGTAAGCTAAGACAAATGATTGTTGGTTGGTTTTTGACTGGAGGGTGAGAGCAACACAGCCAAGCCTGATCTTAGTCTCTCCTAACATTATAGAATAGAATCATAGAAAAGTTACAGCACAGAAGGAGGCCATTCGGCCCATCAAGTCCGCACCAGCTCTATGCAAGAGCAATCCAGCTAGTCTCACTCCCCTGCTATATCCCCTTAGCCCTGCACATTTTTTTCCTTTCAAGTACTTATCCAGTTCCCTTTTGAAGGCCGTGATTGAATCTGCCTCCACCACCCCCTCAGGCAGTGCATTCCAGATCCTAACCACTCACTGTGTAAAAAAAGCTTTTCCTCATGTCACCTTTGGTTCTTTTGCCAATCACCTTAAATCTATGCCCTCTGGTTCTTGACCCTTCTGCCAATGGGAACAGTTTCTTTCTATCTACTCTGTCTAGACCCTTCATGATTTTGAATACCTCTGCCAAATCTACTCTCAACTGTTCCAAGTAGAACCACCCCAGCTTCTCCAGTCTATCCATGTAATTAAAGTCCCCCATCCCTGGAATCATTCTAGTAAATCTTTTCTGCACCCTCTCTGAGGCTGTCACATCATTCCTGAAGTGCCATGCCCAGAACTGAACACAATACTCCAGTTGTGGCCGAACCAGTGTTTTGTAAAGGTTCATCATGACTCCCTTACTTTTGTACTCTATGCCTCTATTTATAAAGCCCAGGATCCCGTATGCTTTTTTAACCGCTTTCTCAACCTGCCCTGCCACCTTCAATGATTTGTGTACATACACCCCCAGATCCCTCTGTTCCTGTACCCCTTTTAGAATTGTGCGCTCTAGTTTATATTGCCTCTCCTCGTTCTTCCTACCTCAATTCGCATTTTTCTGCGTTAAATTTCATCTTCCAGGTGTCCGCCCATGCCACCAACCTGTCTATATCCTCTTAAAGTCTATCACTATCCTCCTCACTGTTCACTACACTTCCAAGTTTTGTCTCATCTGCAAATTTTGAAATTGTGCCCTGTGCACCCAAGTCCAATTCATTAATATATATCAAGAAAAGCAGTGGTCCCAGCACCGGCCCCTGGGGAACACCACTGTACACCTCCTTCCGGTCCGAAAAACAACCGTTCACCGCTACTCTCTGTTTCCTGTCACTTAGCCAATTCTGTATCAACGTTGCTACTGCCCCCTTTATTCCATGGGCCGTAATCTTGATGACAAGCCTACCATGTGGTACTTTATCAAATGCCTTTTGAAAGTCCATATACACCACATCAACTGCATTGCCCTCTCATCTACCCTCTCTGTTACCTCATCAAAAAATTCTATCAAGTTAGTTAAACACGATTTGCCCTTAACAAATCCATGCAGGCTTTCCCTCATCAATCCACACTCATCCAAGTGACTGTTAATTCTGTCTCGAATTATCGTTTCTAAAAGTTTCACCGCCACCGAAGTTAAACTGACTGGCCAATAGATATTGGGTTTATCCTTAAACCCTTTTTTGAACGAGGGTGCAACATTTGCAATTCTCCAATCCTCTGGCACCACTCCCATATCTAAGGATGTTTGGAAGATTACGGCCAGTACCTCCTCAATTTTCACCCATACTTACCTCAGCAACCTAGGATGCATCCCATCCGGACCGGGTGACTTATTTACTAGTACAGCTAGCCTTTCCAGTACCTCTTCTTTATCAATTTTTAGCCCATCCAGTATCTCAATTATGTCTTCCTTTACTTAGACTCTGGCAGCATCTTCTTCCTTGGTAAAAACAGATCCAATGTACTCTTTTAATACCTCGGCCATGCCCTCTGCCTCCATGAGTAGATCTCCTTTATGGTCCCTAATCGGCCCCACCCCTCCTCTTACTACCTGTTTACTGTTTACATGCCTGTAGAAGACTTTTGGATTCCCTTTTATGTTGGCCGCCAGTATATTCTCAAATTCTATCTTTGCCCCTCTTATTTCCTTTGTCACTTCCCCTCTGAACTTTCTATATTCAGCCTGGTTCTCACTTGTATTATCAACCTGACATCTGTCATACGCCCCTTTTTTCCGCTTCATCTTACTCTCTATCTCTTTTGTCATCCAGGGAGCTCTGACTTAGTTGCCCTATTTTTCTCCTTCATGGGAATCAAGACTGTACCCGAACCATCTCCTCCTTAAAGGCCGCCCACTGTTCAATTACAGTTTTGCCTGCCAATCTTTGATTCTAATTTACCCGAGCCAGATCTGTTCTCATCCCACTGAAATTTGCCCTTCTCCAATTGAGTATTTTTACTTTAGAGTGGTCCTTGTCCTTTTTCATAGCTATTCTAAACCTTATTTTGTTTTTTATTCGTTCATGGGATGTGGGCGTCACGGGCAAGGCCAGCATTTATTGCCCATCCCTAATTGTCCTTGAGAAGGTGGTGGTGAGCGACCTTCTTGAACCACTGCAGTCTGTGTGGTGAAGGTTCTCCCACAGTGCTGGTAGGAAGGGAGTTCCAGGACTTTGACCCAGCGACGATGAAGGAACGGCGCTATATTTCCAAGTCGGGACGGTGCGTGACTTGGAGGGGAACGTGCAGGTGTTGTTGTTCCCGTCTGCCTGCTGCCCTTGTCCTTCTAGGTGGTAGAGGTCACGGGTTTGGGAGGTGCTGTCGAAGAAGCCTTGGCGAGTTGCTGCAGTGCATCCTGTGGATGGTACATACTGCAGCCAGGTGCGTCGGTGGTGAAGGAAGTGAACATTTAGGGTGGTGCCAATCAAACGGGCTGCTTTGTCTTGGATGGTGTCGAGCTTCTTGAGTGTTGTTGGAGCTGCACTCATCCAGGCAAGTGGAACGTATTCCATCACACTCCTGACTTGTGCATTGTAGATGGTGGAAAGGCTTTGGTGAGTCAGGAGGTGAGTCACTCGCCACAGAATACCCAGCCTCTGGCCTGCTCTTGTAGCCACGGTATTTATATGGCTGGTCCGGTTAAGTTTCTGGTCAATGGTGACCCCCAGGATGTTGATGGTGGGGGATTTGGCAATGGTATTGCCGTTGAATGTTAAGGGGAGATGGTTAGACTCTCTCTTTCTGGAGATGGTCATTGCATGGCACTTGTCCAGCGCGAATGTTACTTGCCACTTATCAGCCCAAGCCTGGATGTTGTCCAGGTCTTGCTGCATGTGGGCATGGACTGCTTCATTATCTGAGGGGTTGCTCATGGAACTAAACACTGTGCAGTCATCAGCAAACATCCCCATTTCTGACCTTATGACGGAGGGAAGGTCATTGATGAAGCAGCTGAAGATGGTTGGGCCTAGGACACTGCCCTGAGGAACTCCTGCAGCAATGTCCTGGGGCTGAGATGATTGGCCTCCAACAGCCACTACCATCTTCCTTTGTGCTAGGTATGACTCCAGCCACTGGAGAGTTTTCCCCCTGATTCCCATTGACTTCAATTTTACTCGGGCTCCTTGGTGCCACACTCGGCCAAATGCTGCCTTGAGGTCAAGTGCAGTCACTCTCACCTCACCTCTGAAATTCAGCTCTTTTGTCCATGTTTGGACCAAGGCTGTAATGAGGTCTGGAGCTGAGTGGTCCTGGCGGAAACCAAATTGATCATCGGTGAGAAAGTTATTGGTGAGTAAGTTCCGCTTGATAGCACTTTTGACAACACTTTCCATCATTTTGCTGATAATTGAGAGTAGACTGATGGGGTGGTAATTGGCTGGATTGGATTTGTCCTGCTTTTTGTGGACAGGACATACCTGGGCAATTTTCCACATTGTCGGGTAGATGCCAGTGTTGTAGCTGTACTGGAACAGTTTGGCTAGAGGCACAGCTAGTTCTGGAGCACAAGACTTCAGCACTACAGCCGGGATGTTGTCGGGCCCATAGCCTTTGTTGTATCCAGTGCACTCAGCCGTTTCTTGATATCACGTGGAGTGAATCGAATGGGCTGAAGACTGACTTCTGTGATGGTGGGGATATCGGGAGGAGGCCGAGATGGATCATCCACTCGGCGCTTTTGGCTGAAGATGGTTGCAAACGCTTCAGCCTTGTCTTTTGCACTCACGTGTTGGACTCCGCCATCATTAGGATGGGGATGTTTACAAAGCCTCCTCCTCCTGTTAGTTGTTTAATTGTCCACCACCATTCACGACTGAATGTGGCAGGACTGCAGAGCTTTGATCTGATCCGTTGGTTGTGGAATCGCTTAGCTCTGTCCATAGCATGTTGCTTCCACTGTTTAGCATGCATGTAGTCCTGAGTTGTAGCTTCACCAGGTTGGCACCTCATTTTTAGGTACGCCTGGTGCTGCTCCTGGCATGCTCTTCTACATTCCTCATTGAACCAGGGTTGATCCCCTGGCTTGTTGGTAATGGTAGAGTGAGGAATATGCCGGGTCATGAGGTTGCAGATTGTGCAGGAATACAAATCTTCTACTGCTGATGGCCCACAGTGCCTCATGGCTGCCCAGTTTTGAGCTGCTAGATCTGTTCTGAATCTATCCCGTTTAGCACAGTGAAAGTAGCACACAACACGTTGGATGGTGTCCTTAGTGTGAAGACAGGACTTCGTCTCCTCAAGGACTGTGGGCGGTGGTCACTCCTACCAATACTGTCATGGACAGATGCATTTGCGACAGGTAGATTGGTGAGGACGAGGTCAAGTAGTTTTTTCCCTTGTGTTCATTCGCTCACCACCTGCCGCAGGCCCAATCTGGCAGCTATGTCCTTCAGGACTCGGCCAGCTCAGTAGTGGTGCTACCGAGGTTCTCTTGGTGATGGACATTGAAGTTCCCCACCCAGAGTACATTCTGTGCCCTTGCTACCCTCAGTGTTTCCTCCAAGTGGTGCTCAACATGGAGGAGTACTGATTCATCAGCAGATGGAGGGAATAAGTGGTAATCAGCAGGAGGCTTCCTTGCCCATGTTTGACCTGATCCCATGGGGTCCGGAATCGATATTGAGGACTCCCAGGGCCACTCCCTCCTGACTGTATATCACTACCTCTGGTGGGTCTGTCCTGCCGGTGGGACAGGACATACCCAGGGATGGTGATGGAAGAGTCTGGGACATTGGCTGAAAGGTATGATTCTGTGAGTATGGCTATGTCAGGCTGTTGCTTGACTGGTCTGTGGGACAGCGCTCCCAATTTTGTCACAAGTCCCCAGATGTTAGTGAGGAAGACTTTGCAGGGTCGACTGGGCTTGGTTTGCCTTCGTCGTGTCTGGTGCCTAATGGTCCGATGCTATGATACTATGATCGCTGCTCCCTAAATGTTCCCCCACTGACACTTGCTCCACTTGGCCCACCTCGTTCCCCAGAACCAAATCCAGCAATGCCTCCTTCCTTGTTGGGCTGGAAACGTACTGGTCAAGAAATTTATCCTGAACGCATTTCAAAAATTCCTCCCCCTCTTTGCCACTTAGTATTACTATCCCAGTCTATATGAGGATTGTTGAAGTCCCCAGTTATCACTGCTCTGTAGCTTTTGCACCATTCTGTAATTTCCCTGCAAATTTGCTCCTCTATATCCTTCCCACTAGTTGGTGGCCTATAGAGTATACCCAGTAGTGTAATGGCATCTCTTTTATTTCTTAATTCTAACCAAGTAGATTCTGTCCTTGACCCCTCCAGGACATCCTCTTTCTCCAGCACTGCAGTATTCTCCTTAATCAACACTACCACCCCCCCCCCCCCCCCACACCGTCCTACTTCCCTTCCCTATCTTTCCTGAATGCCTTATATCCGAGAATATTTAGTACCCAATCCTGCCCTTTTCTGAGCCAGGTCTCCATTATCGTCACAACACCATATTCCCATGTGGCTATTTGCGCCTGCAGCTCACCAACCTTATTTACTACGCTTCATGAATTACACACATGCACTGCAAACCAGATACAGACTTTCTTGCACTCTCTCTTAGTCTGCTCCTACCTAATACCGTACTATTTCTTGCTCTAGTGCTATCTTTCTCTCCCGATCCTTTGTGTCCCTTGTTTCTCCTTTCCAGTGCTACATCCTGGTGCCCATCCCCCTGCCAAGTTAGTTTAAACCCCCTCCCCACATCTCTAGCGAACCTCCCTGTGAGGACATTGGTCCCAGCTTCATTGAGGTGCAACTCGTCAGGCGTGTACAGGTTCCACCTTCCCCAGAACTGGTCCCAATGCCCCAGGAATCTAAAGCCTTCCCTCCTGCACCATCTCTCCACGCATTCATCTGCTCTATCCTCCTATTTCTATACTCGCTTGCGCGTGGCACCAGGAGTAATCCGGAGATTACTATCTTTGAGATCCTGCTTGTTAATATCTTTCCTAACTCCTTAAAATCTGCCTGCAGGACCTCATCCCTCTTTCAACTTATGTCATTGGTACCGATATGGACCACGTCCTATGGCGGTTCACCTTCCTCCTCCAGAATGTTCTGCAGCTGCTCGGTGACATCCTTGACCCTGGCACCAGGGAGGCAACGTACCATCCTGGAATCACACCTGTGGCTGCAGAAACGCCTGTTTGCCCCCCTAACTGTAGAATCCCCTACCACTATTGCTCTCCTGACCCTTCTCCTCTCCCTCCTCCCCCCAATACAGCTGAGCCATCCATGGTGCTATGGTCTTGGCTCTGGCTGCACTCCCCAGAGGAACCCTCTCCCTCACCAGTATTCAGAACTGAATACTGGTTAGAGAGTAAGATGCCTTCAGGGAACTCCTGCACTACCTGCCTGGTCCTCCTTGTCTGCCTGGTGGTCACCCAGTCCCTCTTTGCCTGCACTCTGTTAAGCTATGGGGTGACCACCGCGTGAAATGTGCTATCCACGTAGCTCTCAGCCTCGCCAATACTCTGCAGCGATGCCAGCTGCTGCTCAAGCTCCGAAATCCGGAGCTCAAGCTCCTCCAGCTGACGACACTTCCTGTACCTGTGGTTGTCCAGGGCAAGGGAAGCGTCCCGGAGTTCTCACACTGCACAAGATAGGACTGAGGGGCCCTGCCATGCCTCTATTTATTAGATTACAAATTCACTTAACAGAAATAAACTAAAGACTTAAAATACCCTTGTTCCTTATTTACTTACTGCTTACTTACCCCGATTAATCGCCCCCTTTTTAGTTTCCCAGCTCTTAGTTTAAACCAATACCCTAGTTTAGAGAAAAAAAATGGTAATACTCTCCAACCAATCACTTACCTGCTGTCCTGTGACATAACATCTTGGTTTTCTGTTGTTGTTTTTGATCGGCCTGGGCCTCGGGCCCGCCGCCGCTCCTTATATCCCTGCTCTCGGGTCTCTCACCTCAGGTCCCGCTCAGGTCCACTCTGCTCTGGTTCACACATGAGCATGTCGAGGGTTCACTCATGAATGATCAGGAACCATGGTGAATAAGTTTTCCCCTTTTGTACAATGGAGTTCCGAAGCCAATTGTCAGTTTCACTGTGATTGACTAATTCAGCACAAACCAGGAATTGAACTTGATATCTACCTGGTCCACACAAAGCAATACATTTACTCACTCAGTCATTGGGGTGCCTGTGTGATAAATTTGTATGTGCCTGGGTAGAGATTGATCTATTGACCCCTACAAGATAGAGACGGAATGAATAATTATTGCAGGAGGTTTGATTCCCCAGTCTGTGCTGAGTTAGCAGATCTCAGTCAGTTTGATAGTTGGCTATAAGTGGCTTCATACCTGAGAGCTGGAATTCTTGCTGCTAATTGCTATTCAGTAACATGTGCTGGAATTTGCACATGTGTAGATATTGGGTGAGAAAGTATTAATGTATTAAGTTCCCTGTTGAAGAGTTAAAGGGTAATGGTGTTGCTGAATAACTTGTCAGTTCTCCAATCAGGTTTCTGCCCCTGCAACAGCACTGAAACGGCCCTTATGAAAGTCACAAATGACATCCTGAGACTGTGACCACGGTAAGCTATCCCTCCTCATCCTTCTCGACCTGTCTACAGTCTTAGACACGGTTGACCACACCATCCTCCTTCTACGCCTCTCATTGTCCAGCTGGGTGGGACTGCACTCGCCTGGTTCCATTCTTATCTATCCAGTTGTAGCCGGAGAATCACCTGTAATGTCTTCTCTTCCTGCTCCTGCACCGTTACCTCTGGAGTCTCCCAAGGATCTATCCTTGGTCCCCTCCTATCTCTCATCTACATGCTGCCCCTCGGCGACATTCTCCAAAAACACAAAGTCGGGTTCCACATGTACGCTGACGATACTTAGTTCTACCTCACCACCACCTCTCTCGACCCCTCCACTGCCTCTGATTTATCAAGCTGCTTGTCCGACATCCAGTATTGGATGAGCAGAAATTTCCTCCAATTAAATATTGGGAAGACCAAAGCCATTGTCTTTGGTCCCTGCCACAAACTCTGTTCCCTAGCCACCGACTCCATCCCTCTCCCTGGTCGCTGTCTGAGGCTGAACCAGATTGTTTGCAACCTCGGCATTCTATATGATCCTGAGCTGAGCTTCCATATCCTCTCCATCACCAAAACTGCCTACTTCCACCTCCATAACATCGCCCATCTCCGCCCCGCCTCAGCTCATCTGCTTTTGAAACCCTCATCCTTTTGTTACCTCAAGACTGGTCTGTTCCAATGCTCTCCTGGCTGGCCTTCCACCTTGCACTCTCCGTAAACATGAGCTCATCCAGAACTCTGCTGCCCATACCCTAACTCGCACCAAGTCCCATTCACCCATCACCCCTGTGCTTGTTGAGCTACATTGGCTCCTGGTCCGGCATTACCTCGATTTTAAAATTCTCATCCTTGTTTTCAAATCCCCCCAAGGCCTCGACTCTCCCTACACCTGTAACCTCCTCCAGCCCTACAATCCTCCGCGATCTCTGTGCTCCTCCAAATCTGGCCTCTTGCGTACCCCCGATTTTCTTTGCTCCACCATTGGCGGTTGTGCCTTCAGCTGTTTAAGCCATCAACTCTGAAATTCCCTCCTTAAACCTGTCTACCTCTCTATCCTCCTTAAACATACCTTAAACCTGCCTCTTTGATCAAGCTTTTGGTCACCTGTCATAATAACTTCTAATGTGGCTTGGTGTGAAATTCTGTTTGAAAATCCTTCCTGTGAAGCACCTTGGGACGTTTTACTATGTTAACGGCGCTATATAAATGCAAGTTGTTGTGAATTTCTAATGCTGGACAACACCGCAGTAACTAAAAATCCAGTAGTTTTACATGAATAACTGATTCTCTTATTTTGCCAGTCATTAGAAATAAACTTGAAAATTATCCTCTATGAAAATAACACATCAAATGACAGCTAGCATGGTTTCAGAAGGAGGAGATCATGGCTGACCAACATCCTTGATATTTTTGAGGAAGTGACATCCCAAAAGGCAGGATACTAGTTGGCAGAGTGATTCAGTCTAAAGAACTGTACTCAATGGAGCTCTTACAGTTTCTGATCTAAATAAATGACCTGAATTCAGAAATGCAATGCAAGTTGGTTAAAAACAGTTGATAAACTGGGGGGAGGACTTCCCCCGAGTCAAGTCTGACGAAGCAGCCAAGGAATCACAGAAGGACCTGGACAACATTTACAAGGGGGAGGAACAATGGCAGATGAAATTCAACATACATAAGTGAAAGGTGCTGGAAGAAAGTTGGGCAATATACTAACTCAATGAATGCAGTTGAGCAAGCTGGGTGGAAGAGATCTAGGACTGATCAATAAAGCAAACAGAACGCTGAACAATATTACTAAATCAGTAGAGTTTAAGTTTGAGGCAGTCATGCTGAAGCTGGAATGTGCTCTGGTCAGGCTACACCTTGACAACACCAAAGCTCCAGAAAAACATTCAAACCCTGGAAGTAGTGCAGAAAAGGGCCATGAGGCCAAGCCCTGATGTCAGGGGTCAGAGTAGTGAAGCAGACGGAGATATATAGAATTCTAAATAGAATGGGTTAATCTGGAGCGCTATTTCAAGTTAAAGCATAACTGCAGGACAAGATGACATAGGTGCAAACTGGTAAAAGGCAAGTTTAGGACTCATATATCAAAGAGTGATTGATACCTGGAATAGTCTACTAGATAGGACAATGGAAGCAAAAACTCAAATTATTCAAGAGGCAGTTGGATTCTGTAATGGGGGACTGTAGGTGTCCGTGGAAGGATGAGCTAGATGGGCCATGGCTTCCATCGGTTATACTTTGTGATCTTTACACACAATCAGAGGGTCAATAGGGATGGGTAATAGAGATGTTAAAAAGAGCACTCCTGTCCAGTGTTTTTGTGGAAGATAAGGTGAAAAACAGTACCATTAATTCCACAATAAAATGGAGATTTTGAACACAGTTACAGTTACCACAGCCAAATCTCTCTAAAGTAGCCGTGAAAAGAAATCACTTAATGCAGTCAACAGTCTTCATGTTGAGAGAAAACAGAATTATTGCCTCTCCAGAATGCTCAATGTTGTGACTTAGGTCTAAAAACCTGGGTAATTATAGGCCACTTAGTTTAACATCTGCAATGGGAAAAGTTCTCAACTTAAAATAGCAAGTCACCTGGTCTGGATGGGATGCACCCTAGGATGCTGAGGGAAGTATGGGGGGAAATTGCAGGGGGTACTGGCCATAATCTTCCAGACATCATTAGATACGGGGGTGGTGCCAGAGGACTGGAGAATTGCAAATGTTACACCTTTGTTCAAAAAAGGGTGTAAAGATAAACCCAGCAACTATAGGCCAGTCAGTTTAACCTCAGCGGTGGGGAAACGTTTGGAAACGATTATCCGGGACAGAATTAACAGTCACTTGGACGAGTGTGGATTGATTTGGGAAAGCCAGCACGGATTTGTTAAAGGCAAATTGTGTTTAACCAACTTGATAGAATTTTTTGATGAGGTAACAGTGAGGGTTGATGAGGGCAATGCAGTTGATACGGTGTATATGGATTTTCAAAAATCATTTGATAAAGTGCCACATGGTAGGCTTGTTATTAAGATTGCGGCCCATGGAATAAAGGGGGCAGTAGCAACATGGATACAGAATTGGCTAAATGACAGGAAACGGAGAGTAGTGGTGAGCGGTTGTTTTTCGGACTGGAGGGAGGTGTGCAGTGGTGTTCCCCAGGGGTCGGTTCTGGGACCACTGCTTTTCTTGATATATATTAATGACTTGGACTTGGGTGTACAGGGCACAATTTCAAAATTTGCGGATGACACAAAACTTGGAAGGGTAGTGAACAGTGAGGAGGATAGCGATAGACTTCAAGAGGATATAGACACTCTGGTGGCATGGGCGGACACATAGCAGATGAAGTTTAACGCAGAAAAATGCAAGGTGATGCATTTTAGTAGGAAAAATGAGGAGAGGCAATATAAACTAGAGGGCACAATTCTAAAAGGGGTGGAGGAAGAGAGGGATCTGGGGGTGTATGTGCATAAATCATTGAAGGTGGCAGGGCAGGTTAAGAAAGCAGTTAAAAAAGCATACAGGGTCCTGGGCTTTGTAAATTGTGGCATAGAGAACAAAAGCAAGGAAGTCATAATGAACCTTTATAATACAATGGTTCGGCCACAACTGGAGTATTGTGTCCAGTTCTGGGCACCGCACTTTAGGAAGGATATGAAGGCCTTAGAAAGGGTGCAGAGGAGATTTACTAGAATGATTCCGGGGATGAGGGACTTAAATTACTAGACTAGAGAGGCTGGGATTGCTCTGCTTGGAACAAAGCAGGTTGAGAGGAGATTTTATAGAGGTCAAAATCATGAAGGGCCTGGACAGAGTGGATAGAGAGAAACTGTTCCCATTGGCGGAAGGGTCAAGAACCAGAGGGCATAGATTTAAGGTGATTGGCAAAAGGACCAACATGATATGAGGAAATTTTTTTTTACACAGTGAGTGGTTAGGATCTGGTATGCACTGCCCGAGGGAGTGGTGGAGGCAGATTCAATCGTGGCCTTCAAAAGGAAACTGGATAAGTACTTGAAACAAAAAATGTGCACAGCTACGGGGATAGGGTTGGGCAGTGGGACTAGCTGGATTGCTCATGCATAGAGCCAGCACGGACTTGATGGGCCGAATGGCCTCCTTCCGTGCTGTAACCTTCTATGATTCCATGATTTAAAGATCAAATTATTAAATATACAGATGAAGAGAAAATAATAAGCAGCCAACACAGATTTTGGAAAGGAAGATCGTGCTTGACAAACCTACTAGCGTTTTTTGGGGTGGTGACATATATGGTGTTTGGGGGAAATGCAGTGGATGTGGTGCACATGAGTTTCAGAAAGCCTTTGAGAAGTTACTATACAAGAGACTATGGAGTATAGAATGAGGGGGAGGTAGCAAATTGGATTAAAAACTGGCTGGACAGGAGGAAATGGTAGGAGTTCAGGACAGTTTCTCAGAGTGATTAGAAATGGGTAATGGGAATGGGAAAATGCCCCCCATGTGCCTAAATTAAATGCAGGCAATTTTGTATCTGAATTATAGTAGTCTGTGCCCACTCATTGATTACACTCAGCATTGCAAAACAGAAGTGCATTTCTACATTGCTAATGCTCAGAATATCCTATTCCTTTTTCTTAGCAATCTCGTTTGGTCAAAGTGGCATGACCCACTTACTCCAGGTAACTCAAAATAGGTTGGGATTTACATATAGAGCTTAATTACGATTCTGCCTGAATCATACATGGCCCATTCAAAAGTTCGACAACCTGCTCAAAGTTCATTGTTGTATTTTAGGATTTGTTTAGCATTATTTTATTAATTCTAATGATGCTAAAAATAACTTGGACATTTATAGTTTTGTTTCTCTTTCTGTTTTATTACATTAAAAAGCTGATACATTGTACATATAGCCATGTAGTCTCTGTTCAAGTAGCTGTGCATTCCTGACATTACGATTCCATCTGTTATATGTATTGTTAGTCTACATTCAGTTTTATTGCAAATGATCTTTCCTTGAAACTGATTGTGACCATCACAACCTGTAAGAATGCAAAGAGCTCAGCAAATTATGCCGGTCTATGAAAGATCATGCGTGTGCCTAAATAGTTATTGGTGACGTGCTGTTTGATTGCAAGGACATCACAATCGAGTCGATTCTGCCTCCACCCAACATCTATACAAGTGCACTTGTGGCATGCTAATGAGGAGCAGGAAGGTTGGCTGATTTCCCTGTCCCTGGGTACGGAGGTCAGTTGTTCTATCTGTACTGCTGCCTTAGCTGAGATCAGCAGCTCAGGACAAACTATTTTAAGGCCGTGATCTATTCAGCACCACACTTTACCCCCCCCCCCCCCCCCGTTCTATGACACCTTACCTATTAATCACCAGAGTGCAACCTCGTCAAAAACTTTCTGAACATCCAAGTATATAATAACTGCATTTCACCTATCATGTCAGTAAAATCTTTGGAAAAATTCCAGCAGGTTTGATAAACATGTCAACTGTCCTTTTTAACAAGTTAAAATTTTCAGTGTTCACCCACTCGGTCTTTCAAAATAGTTTCAAAGACTTTCCCTACAAAAGATGTTAAGTTTACTGGTTAGTACTTTCCAGATATGTCACTTGATCCTTCTTTAAACAATTGGGGCACGTTAACCAAATTCATAACCAGTTACATAAACAGGTGACTGCACTTCAATACAATTTATTGTGCTTTGGGATATTTGAGAGAGATGTGATAAGCACTATATAAATGCATGTATGTTTCTTTCACTTCACAATCTTAAGAAATTTCTCAAAAAAATGTTAGTTACATTTTCACATTTCAGCCCCATGTCCTTTAATTGGCATCTTGTTATTCACAAATTGCAGAGTTCCTCTTGCAATCCTGGAAATCTGATACTTGACCTGAGCAACTTTCCCTTCTCCTGAGTAAAATGTTGACTCTTCTGTTGTTGGTGGGTAGCTTGTTAAAATAATTTACTGAATTAGAAGGAGATCTTCGTGTTTATTGAAGGTGCATTGATACTCAAAATTACTGTCCCCTTCACTATGCTGTTGATGGTAGTGGGTTTAGTGATTCTGCTGAACTGCCTAGTCAAGCGGCCACACAAAGACCATTTGTATGTTCATTGAAGTTTTTCACAGAATCATCGAAAGATTACAGCATGGAAGGAGACCATTCAGCCCATCGAGTCCATGCCGGCTCTATGCAAGAGCAATCCAGCTAGTCTCACTCCCCCGCCCTATCCCTGTGGCCCTGCAAATTTTTTCCTTTCAAGTATTTATCCTGTTCCCTTTTGAAGACCATGATTGAATCTGCATTCCCAGATTCGAACCACTCGCTGTATAAAAAAAAGTTTTTCCTCATGTCCCCTTTGGTTCTTTTGCCAATCACCTTAATTCTATGTCCTCTGGTTCTTGACCCTTCTGCCAATGGGAACAGTTTCTCTCTATCTACTCTGTCTAGATGCTTCATGATTTTGAATACCTCTGTCAAATCTCCTCTCAACCTTCTTTGTTCCAAGGAGAACAACCCCAGCTTCTCCAGTCTATCCACGTAACTAAAATCCCTCATCCATGGAATCATTCTAGTAAATCTCTTCTGCACCCTTTCTAAGGCCTTCACATCCTTCCTAAAGTGCGGTGCCCAGAACTGGACACAATACTCCAGTTGTGGTCGAACCAGTGCTTTATAAAGGTCCATCATAACTTCCTTGCTTTTGTACTCTCTGCCTCTATTTATAAAGGCCAGGATCCTGTAAGCTTTTATAACTGCTTTCTCAACCTGCCCTGCCACCTTCAATGATTTGTGTACATACACCCCCAGATCCCTCTGTTCCTCTACCCCTTTTAGAATTGTGCCCTTTACCTTATATTGCCTCTCATTCTTCCTACCGAAATGTATCACTTCGCACTTCTCTGCCTTAAATTTCATCTGCCAAGTGTCTGCTCATTCCACCAGCCTGTCTATATCCTCTTGAAGTCTATCACTATCGTCCTCACTGTTCACTACACTTCCAAGTTTTGTGTCATCTGCAAATTTTGAAATTGTGCCCTGTACATCCAAATCCAAGTCATTAATGTATATCAAGAAAAGCAGTGGTCCTAGTACCGACCCCTGGGGAACACCACTGCACACCTCCCTTGAGTCTGAAAAACAACTGTTGACCACTACTCTGTTTCCTGTTACTTAGCCAATTCTGTATCCATGCTGCTACTGCCCCTTTTATTCCATGGGCTTCAATCTTGATGACAAGCCTATTATGCGGCACTTTATCAAATGCCTTTTGAAAGTCCATATACACCACATCAACTGCATTGGCTCATTGACCCTCTGTAACCTCATCACCACCATCAAGATTTCTATGACTACTTACGTCACGGTGCATGAGACAGAGAAAGCTGAGGTAAACACCATGGGGAGACAGAGCAGTCATGGGTTGTGAGCAGGGTGGCTGTAAGCTCATTGCTGACTGCTGCTGCCCTTTGCAACCAGACAGCCCCGACTAACAGTCCCATATTTAAAATCAAGGATGTGGAGATGCCGGTGATGGACTGGGGCTGACAAATGTAAGGAATCTTACAACACCAGGTTATAGTCCAACTGTTTTATTTGAAAATCATAAGCTTTCGGAGGCTTTCTCCTTCGTCAGGTGAGTGTGGGATTTGGATTCCATGGAAGGTTGCCGCATTTATAGTCAGAGAACAATACCTGGTGATTACAGATAATCTTTCCAACTGCCCGTTGTCAAGGCAATCAAAGTGTTCAGACAGAGAGATATTACCCACAGGACCACCGAATACACAAACGGCCAGAACAAAAGACAGACAGAGAGAGAGAGAGAAACATCCGAAAGGAAGAGAAAGACAGAGAATGACCCGTTGTATTAAAAACAGATAACTTTTTTTCGCTGGTGTGGTTACGTGTAGCGTGACATGAACCCAAGATCCCGGTTGAGGCCGTCCTCATGGGTGCGGAACTTGGCTATCAATTTCTGCTCCACGATTTTGCGTTGTGTGTCTCGAAGGCCGCCTTGGAGAACGCTTACCCGAAGATCGGTGGCTGAATGTCCTTGACTGCTGAAGTGTTCCCCGACTGGGAGTGAACCCTCCTGTCTGGCGATTGTTGCACGGTGTCCGTTCATCCGTTGTCGCAGTGTCTGCATGGTCTCGCCAATGTACCATGCTCCGGGGCATCCTTTCCTGCAACGTATGAGGTAGACAACGTTGGCCGAGTCACAGGAGTATGAACCATGTACCTGGTGGGTGGTGTCCTCTCGTGTGATGGTGGTATCTGTGTCAATGATCTGGCATGTCTTGCAGAGGTTGCCGTGGCAGGGTTGTGTGGTGTCGTGGACGCTGTTCTCCTGAAAGCTGGGTAATTTGCTGCGAACGATGGTCTGTTTGAGGTTGGGTGGCTGTTTGAAGGCGAGTAGTGGAGGTGTGGGGATGGCCTTAGCGAGGTGTTCGTCGTCATCGATGACATGTTGAAGGCTGCGAAGAACATGGCGTAGTTTCTCCGCTCCGGGGAAGTACTGGACGACGAAGGGTACTCTGTTGGTTGCGTCCCGTGTTAGTCTTCTGAGGAGGTCCATGTGATTTTTCGCTGTGGCCCGTCGGAACTGTCGATCGACGAGTCGAGCGTCATATCCCGTTCTTATGTGGGCGTCTTTCAGCGTCTGTAGGTGTCCATCGCGTTCCTCCTCGTCTGAGCAGATCCTGTGTATTCGCAGGGCCTGTCCATAGGGGATGGCCTCTTTGACGTGGTTAGGGTGGGAGCTGGAAAAGTGGAGCATCGTGAGGTTGTCCGTGGGCTTGCGGTAGAGTGAGGTGCTGAGGTGCCCGTCTTTGATGGAGATTCATGTGTCCAAGAAAGAAACCGATTCTGAGCAGTAGTCCATGGTGAGCTTGATGGTGGGATGGAACTTATTGATGTTATCGTGTAGTCAACAAGTTCCATCAGACACCAACAGACGCTGAAAGACGCCCTCGTAAGAACGGGATACGACGCTCGACACGTCGATCGACAGTTCCGACGGGCCACAGCGAAAAATCGCATGGACCTCCTCAGAAGACTAACACGGGACGCAACCAACAGAGTACCCTTCGTCGTCCAGTACTTCCCCGGAGCGGAGAAACTACGCCATGTTCTCCGCAGCCTTCAACATGTCATCGATGACGACAAACACCTCGCTAAGGCCATCCCCACACCTCCACTACTCGCCTTCAAACAGCCACCCAACCTCAAACAGACTATCGTTCGCAGCAAATTACCCAGCTTTCAGGAGAACAGCGTCCACGACACCACACAACCTGCCACGGTAACCTCTGCAAGACATGCCAGATCATTGACACAGATACCACCATTACACGAGAGGACACCACCCACCAGGTACATGGTTCATACTCCTGTGACTCGGCCAACGTTGCAGGAAAGGATGCCCCGGAGCATGGTACATTGGCGAGACCATGCAGACACTGCGACAACGGATGAACGGACACCGCGCAACAATCGCCAGACAGGAGGGTTCCCTCCCAGTCGGGGAACACTTCAGCAGTCAAGGACATTCAGCCACCGATCTTCGGGTAAGCGTTCTCCAAGGCGGCCTTCGAGACACACGACAACGCAAAATCGTGGAGCAGAAATTGATAGCCAAGTTCCGCACCATGAGGACGGCCTCAACCGGGAACTTGGGTTCATGTCACGCTACACGTAACCCCACCAGCGAAAAAAAGTTATCTGTTTTTAATATAACGGGTGATTCTCTGTCTTTCTCTTCCTTTCGGATGTTTCTCTCTCTCTCTCAGACTGTCTTTTGTTCTGGCCGTTTGTGTATTCGGTGGTCCTGTAGGTAACATCTCTCTGTCTGAACACTTTGATTGCCTTGACAACGGGCAGTTGGAAAGATTATCTGTAATCACCAGGTATTGTTCTCTGACTATAAATGCGGCAACCTTCCATGGAATCCGAATCCCCCACACACCTGACGAAGGAGAAAGCCTCCGAAAGCTTGTGATTTTCAAATAAAACAGTTGGACTATAACCTGGTGTTGTAAGATTCCTTACATAAAATCAAGGAGCCATTGTATTCATGGAAATGTATTTTTCAAATTTACTCTGCATTTCCAAACAAAATCACAATGTAATTTGCATAATTTGGGACTAATTTTAATGACATCATTGGGCAACAATGATTCCAAACATTTTCTATAAAGACAATGCTCTATAAACTGGTGCTTTTACACAACACTGAATTTCATCTATAGTTTGACTATATCTATATATTAATATAATATGAAAAGTCTTGTTTATGACATGCACGCCTTGTCTACATTACCCTTACTTGTGTTAATATTTTTGAATAATGCTTCTATGATAATGGGAAAACTGTAGCTGTCGATTTGCTATCACCCATTTTACTCTATCGCACAAGTCAAAGTTACTCCCAAGGAGTCAAAAGAAAGTATAGTCTTCAGGTGAAGCAGGATTAAAGTATGGGGTTTAATTGGACCAGGGTGCGCAGATATAATTCTGTCCCCATTTTAACGTCATGGGGGTGAATTTCCTGACCATTTCCAGCACACTTCCCATGCGGGAACAGTGCAGGAAAGTTGGGTGAAAGCCCTTTCTGCCCGACTTCTGTGTTTAAATGGCTTCCCTCAAGTTTTCTCACATTTCTGCAGCTTGCCCATGATCCGTCCACCAAATCTCCATTTGCCTCAGTTGACTGTGTCAAAGTGAGAGCCCATGGCAAAATACCTGAGTTTCCTGTAGTTGGACTGTTACTCCTCTGGGGTAAGTTCAGTGAGATGCAGCAGCTGTCAGGATTAGCTGGGCTGAGGGGATTAATGGTGGGGTGCCTCTCCGATGGTGTGCCAATTTGTCCTGCAATAAGAAAGAATGAATGAGAGTAAGGCCAACAGTTGAATGTGTGCCAAGTGGCATGGGAGAGCTGAAGTAAGAGATGTGGTATCAGTCTGTTTAAGTCGAGGAAGGGGTTTTGGGTAGTCATAGTGCAAGTTGTCGAGTACCATAGTGCACTGTGCAGGGTTAATTGTGGAAGTGTTCCTTTAAAAGTGTGAAAAGTGTGCTGGTACCTAGATAGGGCAAGGAAGAAAAGAGAGCGATGTGCAATGTGATACTTTGCCTGCCCTGTTGAGGATGCGGAACTTTTTGTGGTACTGTTCTGCAGTCCTGGGGGTGAGGGAGTTGGCAGTCAGTGTCAGTGCCAGTGCCAATTCCCTCCCGGTGGCATGAGTGATATTTCTGGGTGACCTGGTTTTCACTCACAACCAGGAGTCTGTTCATCCTGGTTTCAAGGTACTCCAAGAGTGCCTGGAGGTCTGAATGAGTAAAGCTGTGCGTCCTTCTCTGGCCTGGTGCAATGCCCTGCTGCCCTCTGCACAGTTGGTGCTTGAGTGGTCATAATTCTGTACAAGTGTAATAACAATATTGCTAAGACATGCAGTAAAGATATTGGCGAGTGAAGTGACAGAACCAAGCAGTGTTGCTCTCTTACCTGTTTGCCCCCCCCCAGTCTGCTGCTGGAGAGTGCAGGCTGATCGCTCTTTTAAAGGCTGCACAGAAGTTTTCAATTAGTTGAGCTGCTTACATCAGTTTTACCCCAGAATTACACACATGCCTGTACCAATGGGAATGCAAATGAGCAGACCCAGGAAATTCATATGTTTCTCCCTTTAGAGGCCACCAGTGGTTGAAACACTTTTTTTCAAGGTACAACAACGGTGTAGGCCATAGAATCTGTCCTTTATATGTAATATTTGATGTTATTCATTATCTTAATATATTTTTTAAAAAATGAACGTTTGTGCGCACTTCCTGTTGACTTCCCACTGAATATATTCCTATGTCCACATTTATAATGGAAACTGCCCTGCCTCCACTGGCAGGAGGATGAAATTACAATGTGACAAGGTTATATAACCAGTTCCTTTTCTAAATGTATGTATAGGAATTTGAAATGGAAAAAGTTGACGGTTTTTAATACACTGATTAGTGTCCTGTATTCTCCTTCTGTCTCTCTCTTCCACTTCACTGCTTTTCACTCCTTTTTGCTTCTCTCTCTGTCTTTTTCTTCTTTGCTTTCAGTTAGGAGGTGGTATGGCATGGTGTGTGAGGAAGGGAGCTATCGACAGCAGCCGTTTTGGGATACAGAGTGTGGGCAAAAATATCAAGTCCAAGCCCAAGCTTTTGGGAGAAGCTAAGGCCTTCAAGTAAAAATGTTATTGAATACATTAAAGGACACTGCCCGAGGGAGTGGTGGAGGCAGATTCAATCATGGCCTTCAAAAGGGAATTGGATAAGTACTTGAAACGAAAAAATGTGCACGGCTACAGGGATAGGGCAGGGCAGTTGGACTAGCTGGATTGCTCATGCATAGAACTGGCACGGACTCAATGGGCCGAATGGCCTCCTTCCGTGCTGTCACCTTCTCTGATTCTATGAAAGGACACAAAAGAAAATTCAATGGATAAATTTAATCAAGTTATTGTGTAATTGTTACAAAACAATTGGTGAGGCGAGGTTTGTTGCAAATCATTAAGCTGCTTTATTTCCTAACAAGTGAACATACAGAGCAACAGTTATGATCAGATTCACTTACTTCCATTAGTACAACTTAGCTTCATGGAATGATACAAAATAAAGAACCAGAAACACTTCCCTATTTCAATGGGTCACCTTACTTGACAGACCAAGACATCGTCTCACTACATTCCAGCATTTCTAACCTCTTTGCCTCATTGAAGATCCTCACAGCTTTCTCTTTAACCAGACATGGTTGCCCTCTCAGCTGTCTGTTTTTAAAAGCCTGACTCCATTGTCAGCTTTTAGTCAAACTCACAGCTCCCTCCCCCTACCCGGCAGAATCCAGCAGCTTGACTTGGCAGTGACCCCAGCTGAATTAAAATGAATGAAGTTATAATAGTAGTAATTAATGTGAACGATCGTTAGCATGTTAAACCATTTTTTTTTGTTTGCAGCACACTGGTCCAGATGCCTGGTCTGAATCCTAATCGACATCTCCCAGCCTTGCTGTTCTGTCAATTTAACCCTTTGAGTGTTAAGTTTAGCTCAATTGTAACATTTTAACACATATATATCAATATTACCTTGTGGTGGCATAGTCAGAAATCCCGAAAGGTGGTTGTAATTTTTAATTTTGTTTAGACCTTAATTTTGGATATTAGAAATTTCAGTTACTGAGAAAAATAACAGATGAATTTTTTTTCAGAAAGCATTTTGAGCAATTTACAGTAATCCAGTGGCCAGACTGTAGAATTTCAGCGTAATAAACTTTAACTATAAAATAGCGGCTATTGTGTGTCACGGTGTAACACGTTTAACATTGAAAATACCTAATATTGTGCCACCTACAAGAGTAACAGGTGCTGCAGATGCTTATAATGAGTTTTCAATAAAATGTGCATCCCAAACATTGAATTTGATAGATGGATATAGATAGATACTAATGGATCTCCTGTGATGATATTTCAGTGAGTTGGAGAATTCACAGTTTTTCATCCCTGAACACACAAATGATTCCCCTATGCCGGATTTCATGATGCCAATCATACTGATGTGAAGGATAAGACTAAGAAAAAGCCCATTTAAGAGCACTGAGGTGAAGACAGGTTAACACACTTAATGAGTTAATACCATATTTTTATAGTTTCATCATGGTCCCCCATGATTGATTTTGTTGCACTACCTGCAGTTATGTGAAAGGTAAGTCAAACAAGCTAAAAGGATCTTTAGGATTACTGATGTGAAAACAGACTCTTAGTTTGTTACGGCACTTATCAGTCTGTGTTTGTAAAGTACAGAGACAACATGCTTAGAGGGGTGCTCTGATGGGAAAGGAAGGATGCTGATAAATAGGGGGTGAGGTGCCAGGGGGCCAGAGGATGGGCAATATGGGGTTGGAAGGCATTGTAGGATTGGAAGGTCAGTAACCACGGGATAACTATGTGAGGAGGCATGAGGCCTGACCTGGTAGGCTTGAAGCCTGAATTAAGTTATAAAATTAGGGATGGAGAGGGTAAGAAATAGTCCCAATGCCAATCTGATGACTGGAAATGGGTTGGGTTGGTAGGCCTGAGTGCTAAGCTTGAGGCCACCACTATTAATGAGGAAAAGAAACAGAGTGGGCAGGGAGCGAGATCCAAAATTGAAATCGGAATCAAGCGGCTGTCAGGTGCGACTCATTTTTATTAAAACTGCAAAACTCTTTAAACCAGGATAGTTGGAGACTGGCTGCTACCTCCACTGGGCATTTAATTTATAGTATATTTTCAGTGACAACCTATTTAAATACTAAATGGAACATGGGAAGAGGAACATTGTGGTTGATTTGGACTACCATATCACAGCACATAAGCATACACAAACATCAGCAAATTGTGCCCTTTCATGAGAAATTAGCACTAAGGGATTTCGGTTATCTCTAATGATAAATAGTTCCATGTTTAATTTTAAAATTATTTCCTCCAGTTACACACCTCAGGAAAACGTATTGGGCTAGAATTTTCTGTCAAAATAATGGTGAGGCTAATGGTGTTTGCCGTTATTTATGCATAAATGGTACAGCAACTTCAGGCGAGGGGCAGATGCGCGGTTAAATGCGAATATCCAAAAGTTGCTTTCCGAGTTGTGCCGCTCTGCCATTAGCTGCACGAGAACGGCATCTTGCTGACAGCCTCACCATTGACGTGCATTGAATGTCGTAAAGTTAGTGTATTTGTATGGTAGTTAAGAACTAAACCCGCTGCAGATATTTAGGACTAGTAATTACAAGCGTAAGTACCTTTTTAATGACGCAATAATTTTTAATGACTGCCAATGAACCTCTCTGGCATGAAAATGAACTATTATAATTGTGGAGTCTCATTCCTTTGGGTTTTGAATTTTTCGGGGAGATTTTAGAAATGTCAAATTTTATTTATTTTTTCTTTCTTTTCCTTTCTGTCTCTCTTTCTCTCTTAATCCAATCTTTCCTTCCCTCTCTTTATTTCTCTTTCTGTACCTGATTTGACATTGAATTCATCCACTCTAATTCACCCTCCTTCTCAGTCTTTCCGTTGTTCATTTCCCAATCCTTAAATCTCTTTGGTTCAGGAGATAACCTATTGGTTGCCCTGTTCACTCAGGCCCCAGATGCCTGTTTCCCTCGCTGCGCATTTTTAGCTCTCACTTTCAGCAACTGTGGGCAAAAATATTTTGAGCTGAAGGGTGTAGGTGTTGGGCCAGGTGTTGGAGGGTACTCGGCCTTAGGTCAGCTTGCCAATGATTCGGCTTGTCACTCCCAATTGGGTATAACAAGGCTTTATTGTAACATTAGCAGAATCAATAATACACACAACACAATAATTCAAGCAACAATTAACACAATTAAGGTCGGTATTACTCGGTCCAAGCCTCTGGAGCGCAGCGTAGTAGGTCTTGTTCAAATCTGCTGTGTTTTGTTCTTTTTGCGCTTTTTCATTTATATCCTTACGTTTGTCAAGTAACCAGGTTAAGGCCCCCTCTGAGGTCACCTGACAGCTAACAAGGTTATCTAACAGTTCCCCACTTTGAGGGTGAAAAATGTAGTTTTGACCCCTCAACAGGATGACTAATGATCTTCTCCCCCCGCATAAGGGCAGCTAGCTCCAGATTATTAACACAACGGTTAAGCCTTTTAAGCATACGCTTTAAACAGCACATCATAATACTCAATTACAATAAAAGGTGCAGAATGAGCATTGTCTTTTAGGGTTGATCTGCATGTCAAGTTCCATCAGCAGCAATGTTCAATGGTTCAGTTGTTGCGAGGAGACCAATGTGTCACCGGGTGTTAGTAACAAGTTCAGAGGTGTGTGGGGAGAATGCAACACCAAAGTCTGTATCCCGGTGAAAAAAGTAAAATGTTTGACTGCCCAGAAGATTGCTAGAAGGTGGTGCTCACGTGGGTCGACTCAACTCCAGCCAGGATGCGGGATGCATAAGTGATCGGTGTCAATCTGCTGTGCACCCCCTGGCACAGTACGGCTGCTAGGCCTTCGGATTTGGACGTCACTTCCAGGTGAAAATGCTGGTTTGGGTCTGGAGAGATTAAGCTCGTAGCCTGTGCAACTGCTTGCTTCAGCTTGGTTACTGCATTGGTATGTTCGTCCGTCCAATCCTGCTGAACTGAATCATCATTTCCTTTGTGTAAGTCGTATAGAACAGACTGTGAGTGAGAACACCGCTTCAGTATAAACACCGTACGCTTGTGGAAGATTGTGGGGGAGTTATGGAACCCCTGTGGTCGTTGAAAGTAAAAGCGAACTTATATTGATCCTCTGGGTGAACTGGAACACTCCAGAATCCATTGGAGATTTCATAAGGACATACGAAATAGATGCAGGAGTAGGCCATATGGGCCCTTGAGCCTGCTCCGCCATTCAACCAGATCATGGCTGATCTTCAACCTCAACTCCACTTTCCTGCCCGATCCCCATATCCCTTGATTCCCCATGAGTCCAAAAATCTATCTATCTCAGCCTTGAATATACTCAATGACTCAGCCACCACAGCTCTCTGGGGTAAAGAATTCCAAAGATTCACAACCCTCTGAGTGAAGAAATTCCTCCTCATCTCAGTCTAAAATGGCCGACCCCTTATCCTGAGACTATGCCCCCTAGTTCTAGACTCTCCAGCCAGGGGAAACAACCTCTCAGCATCTACCCTGTCAAGCCCCCTCAGAATCTTGTATGTTTCAATGAGATCACCTCTCATTCTTCTAAACTCCAGACAATATAGGCCCATTCCACCCAATCCTTCCTCGTAGGGCAACCCTCTCACCTCAGTAATTAATCTAGTGAACCTTATTTGCACCACCTCTAAGGCAAGTATATCCTTCCTTAGTTAAGGAGACCAAAACTGTACACAGTACTCCATGTGAGGTCTCACCAAAGCCCTCTACAATTGTAGTTAGACTTCCTTACTCTTGTATTCCAACCCCCTTGCACTAAAGGCCAATATGCCATTTGCTTTTCTAATTGCTTGCTGTACCTGCATGCTAACTTTTTGTGTTTCTTGTACCAGGACACCCAAGTCTCTCTGGACACCAACATTTAATAGCTTTTCTCACTATTCAAAAAATATTCTGTTTTTCTATTCTTCCTACCAAAGTGAATAACCTCACATTTCCCCACATTATACTCCATCTGCCACCTTCTTGCCCACTCACTTAACCTGTCTATATCCCTTTGCAGACTCTATGGGCTCTATTTTTGCACCCGCGATCAGGTGCGTTCGGGGCGGCGGGGCTGTGAAAATCTGGGATACCCGGGGCGGGTCTGGAGCCTGGCTCCAACCCGCCCACTTCCAGGTTCCCCTGTGACGCGCTGACATGCGCGCGCAGCCCCCGCATGTGGGACTCCCGCCGGCAATTAAAGCCAGCGGGGTGCCACTTAAAGTACTTAAACAGGTACTTCAGGTCATTTACAGACCTGATTGACATGATATTTTAGGAGGGATGGGATTTTGAAATGAACTGAGACTGTTTCCCGTACTGGGGGAAACATTCCCAGTTCAAATGGACGTGTTGCAGCCATCAGCCTGTGGCAGCTGCAAAGGACCATTTGACAGGTCGGGGGGGGGGGAGACCCTCACTCATTGCAGGAGGCCACTCTGTCACTTTGGACAAAGTTTGGCCTCCACCACCCTCCTCCTAACAATAAAATTCACCAACTTGCACACTTACCCCGGTGTCCAGACACATTTACCTACCTTGCGGACCCCCTCAAATGTACATCTTCCGGATGGGGGCCGCCGTAGCTGCAGTCATGATTTCCTCGGAGGGCGAACAGCTTCACCAGCCTCGCCGGCCACACTGTCCACCTCTGACATGTGGAGCTCCACAACACAGTGCTGTGATACATCCACCGGCACAGCAGGAGGGAGGGCAACCGCAGAGAGAGATGCGTCGCAGAGGGCACTACCCTCGCCGCAGGGTCTACAGACCGAGGCTTAGCTTCCGTGGACATGTAATTGTGGACATCTGCAGCCTCCTTCATGCCGAGCTGCTCCCAGCTGGCCCGAGCACCATCTTCTTACCTGTCGCTGTCAAAGTCACCACTGCCCTCAACAACTTCTCCTCCGCATCCTTCCAGGGTGCCACCGGGGACATCGACGACGTCTCTCAGTCGTCTGCACAAAAGAGCCCTACTGCAGTGACACAATGGGTGGCATCAGTTGTGGGTCTTCATAGTGATCCTCAGGAAAGGGCATTATTGCACAAACCAGACAAGATTCGCGAAGACATGGCAGTAGTGGTGACAATATATGTTATGTGAGTTGATCAGAAATTAAATATCGGTAAACACCATGACAAACCCTCAAACACCCTTCATGCTCACGACACGTTTGCCTTACGCTTCCTACTGCACATATGTGATGCATGCCCTGTGGCTGCAGCACAGGTATTGGCAGGTTGAGTGAGGCTGACTGTGAAAGAGAAGCATCAGAGGGTGAATATGAAATAGAGCCATGAGATTGTATGAGGATTGGGTTGAGTGGTAGTGGTGGGATGAGTACTGGCGAGGTGAGTAAGTGCAGGTAAGATGAGGATGAGGTTTGAGTGGGTGTGAGGGGTGATGTAATAGAGTAGTGTTGGCAGTGCAGAAGGAGATGTGGAGTGGGGGCGGTGATGTGGCAGACGGAGTGTAGGGGAATGAGTAAGTGTACTCACTTCGGCTGACCTACTTAGGTCATTGAAGCGCCTCCTGCATTGTATGCAGGTGCGCAATATGTTGGTGGTGCAGGTGACCTCCTCTGCCACCTCGAGCCAGGCCTTCTTGGTGGCAGAGGCAGGCCGCTTCCTCCCGCCCACCGGGGGGGAAGATCTCTGTCCTCCCCCTCCTCCTCACCCCATCCACTGATACCTGGAGTGAGGCATCATTAAACCTGGGAGCAGCCTTCCACCTGGGCTGCTCCATGCTGTAATTTTTCCTGTTTTCTGCAGCATCAGTCAGTGGAGGACTGCCCCTTTAAATAGGGCTCCTCTAGCTGACAGATCTTGCTGCGCGTGCGCATTCCTCCCGCTGCGCAGCTTACCAGCGGGAAACCCGGAAGCACAGGTAAGTGGCTCCGATTAGCCTGTAATTGCGTGCGGAGCACACTGATTTCTCTGGGCGCGTTACCCACGCGCCCAGTCGACCCCCCGCTGAGAACCCGCCGCCCTGCTAATTTCGAGCCCTATGTGTCCTCCTCACAGCTTACTTTCCCACCTAGCTTTGTATCATCAGCAAACTTGGATACACTACACTCAGTCCCTTCATCCAAGCCATTAATATAGTTTGTAAATAGCTGAGGCCCAAGCACCGATCCTTGCGGTACCCCACTAGTTATAGCCTGCCAATCTGAATATGACCCGTTTATCCCTACTTTCTGTTTTCTGTACGTTAACCAATCCTCTATCCATGCTAATGTGTTACCTCCAACCCCATGAGCCCTTATCTTGCATAACAACCTTTATGTGGCATCTTATCGAATGCCTTTTGAAAATCCAAATATACTACATCCAATGGTTCCCCTTTATCTACCCTGCTAGTTACATCCTCAAAAAAACTCTAATAAATCTGACAAACATGATTTCCCTTTCATAAAACCATGTCTCTGTCTAATCATATTATGATGTCCTAAGTGCCCTGTTACCACTTCCTTAGTAATGGATTACAGCATTTTCCTGACATCTGATATCAGGCTAACTGGCCTGTAGTTCCCTGTTTTCTCTTCCTCCTTTTTTAAATAGCGGGGTTACATTTGCTACCTTCCAATCCGCTGGGACCGTTCTATAATCTAGGGAATTTTGGAAGACCATAACCAATGCATCCACTCTCTCTGCAGCCACCTTTTTTAAAATCCTTGGATGTAAGCCATCAGGTCCATGGGATTTATCGGCTTTTAGTCCCATTAACTTCTCTAGTACTTTTTCTCTACTGATATTAATTACTTTAAGTTCCTCACTCTCATTAGCCCCTTGGTTCCCCACTATTTCTGGTATGCTTTTTGTGTCTTCTACTGTGAGGACAGATACAAAATATTTGCTTAACGCATCTGCCATTTCCTGATTTCCCCATTATAATTTCTCTGTCTCGGTCTCTAAGGGACCAACGCTTACTTTTGCTACTCTCTTTCTTTTTAATACTTGTAGAAGCTCTTACAATCCGTTTTTATATTTCTTGCTAGTTTCCTTTCATATTCTATTTTCTCCTTTTTTATCAATTTTTTGGTTGTCCTTTGCTGGTTTCTAAAACTCTCCCAATCCTCAGGCTTACTACTCTTCTTGGCCACATTATAGGCCTCTTCTCTTAATCTAATACTCTCCTTAACGTCTTTAGTTAGCCACAAGTGGATAATTTTTCCTGTGGCGTTCTTAATTCTCAATGGAATGTATATTTGTTGAGAATATTGAAATATTTATTTAAATGTTTGCTATCGCTTTTCAACTGTCATACCCTTTAATTTAATTTCCCAATCTACCTTAGCCAACTCGCCCATCCTACTTATGTAATTGGCTTTATTTAAGTTTAAGACTCTAGTTTCGGACATAAGTACGTCACTCTCAAACTCAATGTGAAATTCTATCATATTATGATCACTCTTCCCCAGAGAATCCTTTACTGTTAGATTACTAATTAACCCTGTCTCATTACACAACACAAGATCTAAAATATCCTGTTCCCTGATTGGTTCCATGATGTATTCTACGAAACCATCTCAAATGCATTTCATGAGCTCATCCTCCAAACTACCTTTGCCAATTTGATTTGTCCAGTCTATATGAAGATTAAAATCCCCCATGATTACTGCATTACCTTTGTTACAAGCTCCTATTATTTCATGATTAATACTCTGTCCAATGGTATAGCTACTATTAGGGGGCCTATAAACTACTCCCACCAGTGTTTTCTGCCCCTTGTTATTTCTTACTTCCACCCATACCGATTCTACTTCCTGATCTTTCCAGCCAAAATCCTTACCACTGTCCTTATGTCATCCTTTATTATTAGGGCTACACTGCCTCCCTTTCCATTCTTCCTGTGCTTTCTAAACGTCATGTACCCTGGAATATTTAATTCACTTCGCAACCATGTCTCTGTAATGGCTATTAGATCAAACCTTTATTATCTCTATTTGTGCAACTAATTCATCTATCTTGTTACGAATGCTCTGTGCTTTCAGGCAAAGAGCCTTTAATTTTGACTTTTTACCAATTTTTTCTGCTTTGATCTTACTTGTTGATGCTCTATTATTGGTAAACTCTTTGGGCGCTAAATTGGGCCATGTCATGCCCGTTGTTTTGGCGCTACACGGCCTCTCCGACATCCAAGATGGCATCTTGGATGCGCACGCACGTTTCCTGTGACGTGTGCCAGACATCATCTTGGTATAGGAGTTAGTGCAGACGCAGATAACGAACACTGGAATCATGTAAAGTAGGAAGAAAATGGCTTCAATCAGTGTGCAACGCTGATTTAAAGTGATGGACACCATTTTGGGACTTAACGCTCAACTCAACGCACAGTCTTAACCCTGACCATCTGAACATGTCATAGAGTACCTGGAGGCCCCCCCCCCCCACCTCCCCAGCAGCGCTATTTAAAGGAACCATGCAGGATTTACAGATTAATGGCTGGATTATTGTTTCTGACTGGCAAGACATTTGTTACTGTTTTTGGAGGTCTCCTAGACTTGAATACTAGGACGCGGGGACATAGCCTAACATTCAGAGCCAGGACGTGCAGGAGTGAAGTTAGGAAATGCTTCTACACACAAAGGGTGGGAGACATTTGGAATGCTCTTCTGCAGACGGCAGTTGATCCTAGCTCAATTGTGAATGTTAAATCTGAGATTGATAGATTTCTGTGAACCAAGGGTATTAAGGGATATGGGGCTGAGACAGGTACATGGAGTTAGGTCACAGGTCCACCATGATCTCATTGAATGGTGGAACAGGCTCGAGGGGCTAAATGCCACCACCACTTGCTGCCTCTTGATATGTGCCACTTTCTCCTGCAAGAAAGCGGGACGTGTTTCTGGGTGATCTGCCTGTCATGGTTGAATAGCTGCCAGTGTGTGTGGCCTGTGAGTTGGGCGGCTTGAAACAGTGGTAATGTGTAAGGGTGAGAGGAAGCACCTGATTGGGAGAGTTGAGTACTGATGGAAAGAGTTTATTGGTATGTGGGGGATGGGGGCTGTAGTGCATGGTGCAGTTGGTAGGAGACGCCACTTGACAGTTGACCTCATTCATCTTGACCACTCGTCAAAGCATTGAACTTCTACCTGCACTGCATCTATTGTGCATGATGCTGTGCTCCTGGCATTGACTTCGTTCCCCGCTGCCTCCCTCTGTCTTTTGAGTATATGTCTGGAGGGCCTCTTGCACCCCCACCCCCACGGATATAGGATGTCCCTCCTTCTGTCCACCTCTTGCACCCAAGGTCTCTAGTGCATCAGCACAGAACCTTGGCGCATGCACTTTCGTAGGCCTGGTACCAACTCAGATAGGCAGATTGGTGAGGTCTGACGTGCAGAGTGGAGGATGTGGGATTTAGTAGTGCGTAACTTTTATTCAATGTTTGAACATAACTCATCAGTGCGTAAACGTAGGGATGGAACCTGCATCTGTGTGTTACGTGTGCGATGTCTGATCTCCGTGCAGACAGCAGACTGTTATTTTCATCAATAACAGGTACCAGCTACCTTTAAGAGATATCTAAGAAACATCCTCCCTTTAAGAGATTGAGCTCCCTCTAGTGGTGGAAAGAGCGAATTGCATTGATTCCACGTGCAAGGCGTGGAAAGGAAGGCTGATTGCAGGTTAGTACTCCGGTGGGTCCAAACTTGCGTCCTGCCTGCGTAGGGTCTGTCGGGCACGGGGTGGTAGCGCATCACACTACCATGCGGTACCACTGCCTGAAACGGACCCTTATCCAATTTTTCCACCATTGTCCCTTCCTGCCACACTCTGCTTATCTTTACCCAAATCACTAAACTGCTCTGTTGACTTGACTTTTCTCATTAGATTTCTAAATTTCCCCTCACCTAACCCTTCCCCTCCCCTTTTTAATTTAAAGCCCTATCTACAGCTCTAGATACTCGATTCGCCAGGACGCTGGTACCAGCCCAGTTTAAGTGGAGCCCGTCCCAATGGAACAGCTCCCTCTTTCCTCAGTACTGGTACCAGTGCCCCATGAATCGAAACCCCTATCTCCCACACCACTCTTTGAGCCACGCATTTAGCTCCCTGACCCCTATGCCAATTTGCACGTGGCTCAGGTAGTAATCCAGAGATTATTACCTTATGAGGTTCTGCTTATTAATATGGACCCTAGCTCCTCAAACTGTCTCAGCAGAACTTCGTCCTTAGTTCTACCTATGTCGTTGGTTCCGACGTGGACCACGATAACTGGATCCTCCCCGTTATGCTCCAAGTTCTTTTCCAGCCACAAGGAGATATCGAGGGTCGAAAAGATCTTGGCCGTCCTCGGGACCTGTGCCAGCAAAGTAAGTGAATCTCTCACCACAGGTGTGCACGAAGGTGTGACTGAGTTCAATTTCCTGTAATCAATTGTCACTCACCAACTACCATCTAGTTTCTTTACCGGCCATTTTGGTGAATTCAGGTGAATGATCCCTGACGGATCACGTTTTGCTCTAGCAGAGAGTCAGTTGCAGCCTGTACATAAGGATGGCTCTCAGGGGGAATCGGATATTGTTTACCTTTACCGTGGGGTGGGCCGTTAACCCTTTCTTACCTACCACAATCATATTTATGTTTAGCCGTCACCCCATCCATCTAGTCCAAGATTGCTTGAACGCCTGGGTCAGAGTGAGTGTGGGGAGGGTACAGTTCAGGTTTCTTAATTGCATACACGGCAAAAATATTAGATATAATTGCGGAAGACACATTAGACTGTTGTCCCATCACATCTTTTATCCACAAACATTGGTTGGTATAATCATTCAATATCCCGTACCGGTTAATGCATTGGATGCCAATAGCCCCCCTACTCATTGGCAGAGTCAACACGACTGGATCAGGTATTCGCATCTGAATACCATCCATATTCTGATCAATCTGAATGAGTCAATTGCATAGATTCCTGTACAGAGCCGTTAAAGCCTTGCAATGAATGAATAACCCATGTAGCTCCTGCAAAGTCAGAGGGGTGTAAGGTATGTAAGACAGTGACATTAGAACCAATGTCAACTAATGACATCTGCTGTGGGCCCCCTCTGATCACAGCAGTGACGAAAGGATGATTGACACGTGTCCTCCGGAACCTTACTACCGGATAGACTTGGGGGCCAGAACCCTGTCATTGTGGGTCCGGACGAATTGGCTCATCCTTCACTGGTGGCACTGTGGCCTGGACCGAATGGACCTGAGGGAGGCCGTCCCCAGTTAATTGCTGAGTAGCCAATAATGCAATTAATTTGTCCAATTTTTGATCTATGGGGGACGGACATGGGGGTTTGTAGGGAGGAGGGTGGTTGGACCTTGGTCCTGGACCTCCATCCCCCCCAGAACCCCCCCCCCCCCCAATTGAGCAGGTGCGCTTCAGCAATCTCTCACCCAGTGTCCCGGTTAACCACAGTTAAAACATCCTCACCAGGGTGATTTCTGTGTCCTGGTTCAGCGCCATAACCCTATTGTCTACCTTGATCCCTGCCGCACCTGCTAGCTCCCTTTAGGGTATGGACCCTTGATCATATGGACCTCAGACTTCCCCCTGGGCTTTGCTGTGGTATTATCCCCTCTGGACCCAAAGGCTTATACATTCTGATGAGCCTGAATTACAGCGGCCATGATTGCGGCCCAACTACTGTTTCCGTTCACCACCACTCCCAGGGCTATTTTAACTCTCGGGGTCAATTTTGAGAGGAACAACTTATATCCCTCCTGATTGCGATGATTGGTCCCTGCTGGGGCTAGTGGCTGGGACATAACCTATAGCTTGTGAAATCTTTGCTCGAATACCTGTGGACGCTCTTGCTATCCCTGCTCACGTTTACCGAACGCACCATAAACATCTATCTGACTGATTCCCAGCACTGCAAGAATAGCATCCTTTACGATTTGAGAGTTAGTGGCGGTGGCAAAGACCATTACATCCAGCCGTGCCTTGAGGTCCGGATTCAAGCCATACAACAACATGTACTTAAGATCCGGATCGCCAAGTTCAGCATGACTCTGGATGAAGACCCCGAATATCTGAACGAGCTCTAATGGCTTCCTGCCATCTTTAATCGGACCTATCTCTTGCGCCATTGCCTGCTGTTCTACGTGGGTGGTCAGGCGATCCTCCTTATCGACCTGATACTTGACCTGTCTGATTAGTCCGGACTGTCCGGTACACCACCTCTCCCTGTCCCTGTGCTCCCTTAGGAGGATTATCACCATCATCATGGTACTGATATGCCACATCCTCCAACCCTCCCCAATTAACCTCATCACCTCCAAAACCATAACTTCGTCAGGTTACTGCCTCTACCATAGCCGTTCTCCACCCCAGTTGACTCCTGAGTGCTTGTATTTGCATCTGACACTGTCGATGGTCAGGTTTACCCTTTTCCTTACTCCTTTCTGACTCTTCCCTCAGCGCTCCTCTTGCATCCTCTAACTGCTCTCTTAACTTTTCTACTTCCTTTCTCAGCTTCTTTCTCTCACACTCCTGTAATGCCTGTTCTGACCAGTTGCTAAGTTCACTAGTGCTGATTGGTTTCCTAACTTAGCACTTAACTCGGTGATTCGCAAGCGAAAGCTTTCAATTAACTGCTGTAGTTCCATTTTCTTGCATTCGCTCTGGCAGTTATGCCCCGTCATTTCCTCCTTCAAATTTTTAGCCCTATCTTAATTTTTAACTATGCAGAAGCACATAACATACCTGCACAAATGTTCTACATGCTTGCCTGGCTTTATTTTCTTAGTCCCGACCTGTTCTCGTATCCAGGCACACGCCTCCTTGTATGGTTCGTCCGCTTTGGACATTACCAGGATCAGTGCCTTACTTGGTTTTACTGCACCACCTTTCACTTTTTCCTTATATTGGTGGATCAAGTCGGATTTCCCTTTCTTACTCTTGCTGCTTAATTGTCTTAATTGTCCTCACTCCTAGTCTACTAAACTAGTATCCTTCTCCAGGAGTTAGGTTATGACCCTTTACAACCTGAGGGGATTCTGCTTCGGCTGCTTCGCCTTGTTATTTGCCAAGTCCTGCTGCAGGTCACCACTTTGTTGAGCCAGGTGTCGGAGGGTACTTGGCCCGAGGTCACCCTGCTAATGATTCGACTTGGCACTCCCAATTGGGTATAACAAGGCTTTATTGTAATATTAGCAGAATCGATAATACACACAATACTCAAGCAACACTTAACAGAATCAAGGTGGGTACTACCTGGTACGAGTCTCTGGACAGCAGCGCAGGTAGATCTAGTTCAAATCTGCTGTGTTTTGTTCTTTTTGCACTCTTGATCCTTACGTTTGTCCAGTAATGAGGTTAAGGCCCCCTCTGAGGTCATCTGACAGTTAACAAGGTTATCTATCATAGGGGCAAGTGTAACTAACGGCAGACGCCATTAGATGCCCTGCTCTAGCAAAATCTGGCCCATTGTTAAATGTTATGACTCAGCAAACTTGTACGTACAGTTAAAAATTAAACCTGATAATCATTATTTTGTAACTCTTTCACAAGTGTCCGTCAGGTAGCACTAACCAGAATCTCAGTTTTCACAGCGATGGTGCAAGAGGGAGGGATTCAAATTCCTGGGCCATTGGAACCGGTTCTGGGGGAGGTGGGACCAGTACAAATTGGACGGTCCGCATCTGGGCAGGACTGGAACCAATGTCCTAGGGGGAGTGTTTGCCAGTGCTGTTGGGGAGGGTTTAAACTAATGTGGCAGGGGGATGGGAAACGATGCAGGAAGTCAGTGGGAAATAAAGTGGTGACAGAAACAAAAGGCAGTAAGGGAGAGTGTACAGAACATGACCGGACAGATGGTCTGAGAAAGCAGGGCAAAGACCAAGGGAAGTCTAGATTAAACTGCATTTATTTCAATGCAAGAAGTCTGATGGGCAAGGCAGATGAACTCAGGGCATGGATGGGTACATGGGACTGGGATGTTATAGCTATTACTGAAACATGGCTAAGGGAGGGGCAGGACTGGCAGCTCAATGTTCCAGGGTACAGATGCTGTAGGAAAGATAGAGCAGGAGGTAAGAGAGGAGGGGGAGTTGCGTTCTTGATTAGGGAGAACATCACGGCAGTAGTGAGAGGGGATATATCCGAGGGTTCGCCCACTGAGTCTATATGGGTAGAACTGAAAAATAAGAAGGGAGAGATCACTTTGATAGGATTGTACTACAGACCCCCAAATAGTCAACGGGAAATTGAGGAGCAAATATGTAAGGAGATTACAGACAGCTGCAAGAAAAATAGGGTGGTAATAGTAGGGGACTTTAACTTTCCCAACATTGACTGGGACAGCCATAGCATTAGGGGCTTGGATGGAGAGAAATTTGTTGAGTGTATTCAGGAGGAATTTCTCATTCAGTATGTGGATGGCCCGACTAGAGAGGGGGCAAAACTTGACCTCCTCTTGGGAAATAAGGAAGGGCAGGTGACAGAAGTGTTAGTGAGGGATCACTTTGGGACCAGTGATCATAATTCCATTAGTTTTAAGATAGCTATGGAGAAGGATAGGTCTGGCCCAAAAGTTAAAATTCTAAATTGGGGAAAGGCCAATTTTGATGGTATTAGACAGGAACTTTCAGAAGTTGATTGGGAGAGTCTGTTGGCAGGCAAAGGGACGTCTGGTAAGTGGGAGGCTTTCAAAAGTGTGTTAACCAGGGTTCAGGGTAAGCACATTCCTTATAAAGTGAAGGGCAAGGCTGGTAGAAGTAGGGAACCTTGGATGACTCGGGAGATTGAGGCACTAGTCAAAAAGAAGAAGGAGGCATATGACATGCATAGGCAGCTGGGATCAAGTGGATCCCTTGAAGAGTATAGAGATTGCCGGAGTAGAGTTAAGAGAGAAATCAGGAGGGCAAAAAGGGGATATGAGATTGCTTTGGCAGATCAGGCAAAGGTGAATCCAAAGAGCTTCTACAAATACATAAAGGGCAAAAGGGTAACTAGGGAGAGAGTAGGGCCTCTTAAGGATCAACAAGGTCATCTATGTGCGGAACCACAAGAGATGGGTGAGATCCTGAATGAATATTTCACATCGGTATTTACGGTTGAGAAAGGCATGGATGTTAGGGAACTTGGGGAAATAAATAGTGATGTCTTGAGGAGTGTACATATTACAGAGAGGGAGGTGCTGGAAGTCTTAACGCGCATCAAGGTAGATAAATCTCCGGGACCTGATGAAATGTATCCCAGGACGTTATGGGAGGTTAGGGAGGAAATTGCGGGTCCCCTAGCAGAGATATTTGAATCATCCACCGCTACAGGTGAGGTGCCTGAAGATTGGAGGGGAGCAAATGTTGTGCCTTTGTTTAAGAAGGGCGGCAGGGAAAAGCCTGGGAACTACAGACCAGTGAGCCTGACATCTGTAGTGGGTAAGTTGTTAGAGGGTATTCTGAGGGACAGGATCTACAGGCATTTGGAGAGGCAGGGACTGATTAGGAACAGTCAGCATGGTTTTGTGAGAGGAAAATCATGTCTCACGAATTTGATTGAGTTTTTTGAAGGGGTAACCAAGAAGATAGATGAGGGCTGTGCAGTAGACGTGGTCTACATGGACTTCAGCAAAGCCTTTGACAAGGTACCGCATGGTAGGTTGTTACATAAGGTTAAATCTCATGGGATCCAAGGTGAGGTAGCCAATTGGATACAAAATTGGCTTGACGACAGAAGACAGAGGGTGGTTGTCGAGGGTTGTTTTTCAAACTGGATGCCTGTGTCCAGCAGTGTGCCTCAGGGATCGGTGCTGGGTCCGCTGTTATTTGTTATTTATATTAATGATTTGGATGAGAATTTAGGAGGCATGGTTAGTAAGTTTGCAGATGACACCAAGATTGGTGGCATTGTGGACAGTGAAGAAGGTTATCTAGGATTGCAACGGGATCTTGATAAATTGGGCCAGTGGGCCGATGAATGGCAGATGGAGTTTAATTTGGATAAATGTGAGGTGATGCATTTTGGTAGATCGAATCGGGCCAGGACCTACTCCATTAATGGTAGGGCGTTGGGGAGAGTTATAGAACAAAGAGATCTAGGAGTACAGATTCATAGCTCCTTGAAAGTGGAGTCACAGGTGGATAGGGTGGTGAAGAAGGCATTCAGCATGCTTGGTTTCATTGGTCAGAACATTGAATGCAGGAGTTGGGATGTCTTGTTGAAGTTGTACAGGGCATTGGTGAGGCCACACTTGGAGTACTGTGTACAGTTCTGGTCACCCTATTATAGAAAGGATATTATTAAACTAGAAAGAGTGCAGAAAAGATTTACTAGGATGCTACCGGGACTTGATGGTTTGACTTACAGGGAGAGGTTAGACAGACTGGGACTTTATTCCCTGGAGAGTAGGAGGTTAAGGGGTGATCTTATAGAAGTCTATAAAATAATGAGGGGCATAGATAATGTCGATAGTCAAAATCTTTTCCCAAAGGTAGGGGAGTCTATAACGAGGGGGCACAGATTTAAGGTGAGAGGGGAGAGATACAAAAGGATCCAGAGGGGCAATTTTTTCACTCAAAGGGTGGTGAGTGTCTGGAACGAGCTGCCAGAGGCAGTAGTAGAGGCGGGTACAATTTTGTCTTTTAAAAAGCATTTGGACAGTTACATGGGTAAGATGGGTATCGAGGGATATGGGCCAAGTGCAGGCAATTGGGACTAGCTTAGTGGTATAAACTGGGCGACATGGACATGTTGGGCCGAAGGGCCTGTTTCCATGTTGTAACTTCTATGATTCTATGATTCTATGTTGAGTTACATCGAATCTACAGCACAGAAACAGATCATTCGGCCCAACTGGTCTGTGCCTGCGTTTATGCTCCACACGAGCCTCCTCCCTCCCTACTTCATCTAACCCTTTCAGCATAGCCTTCCGTTCCTTTCTCTATCGTGTGCTGATCTAGCTTCCCCTTTAATGCATCCATGCTGTTTGCCTCAACTAATCCTTGTGGTAGCGAGTTACACATTCTTACCACTTTTTGGGTAAAGAAGTTTCTCCTGAATTCCATATTGGATTTATTAGCGACTATCTTATATTTATGATCGCTAGTTTTGGGCTCCCCCACAAGTGGAAACATTTTCTCTCCGTCTACTCTATCAAACCCTTTCATAATCTTAAAGACCTCTATCAGATCACCCCTCAGCCTTTCCTGGTAAATATATCCTCTTAGTTCTACTTTTCAATTCTATCCCTCTAGAAATGAACCCAGTGCTTGATTTGCCTTTTTTATGGACTTATTTACCTGCATCGCTACTTTTTAATGATTTGTGTATCTGTACTGCTAGATCCCTTTGCTCCCCTACCCCATTTAGACTCTTATTATCCAAGCAGTATGTGGCCCCCTTATTCTTCCTACCAAAATGCACCACTTCACACTTATGTATATTGAAATTCATCTGCCAATTTATAGTTAATAGGCATGTGCTCATTCTGCAAGTTTATTAATGTCCTTTTGCATTTTGACGCATTCTACCTTTGTATTAACTACGCCCCCCAATTCGGTATCGTCCTCAAATTTTGAAATTGTACTTCCGAGTCCAAAATCTTAATGTAAATTGTGAACAACAGTGGTTCCAGCACAATCCCACTTTTTCTCAGTCTGAGTAACTACCTTTAACCCCTACTTTCTGTTTTCTGTTTTGTAGCCAGCTTGCTATCCATTTTACTACCCTTACTCCACATGCTCTGACCTTCGTCATGAGTCTACAATGCGGTACTTTATCGAAGGCCTTTTGAAAATCCAAATACATTACATCTACTGCATTACCGTTTCTCTACGCTGTCTGTTACTTCTTCAAAGAATTCAATAAGGTTGGTTAAGCATGACTTTCCCTTCTGAAATCAGTACTGACTACTCTTTATTATATTTTGTTTTCTAGATGTTTTTCTATTACATCTTTGAGTTAAGATTCCATTATCGTTCCTACCACCGACATTAAGTTTATGGTTCCCTGGACTTGTTCTATCTCCCTTTTTAAATACAGAATTAATATTAGCTGTCTGCCAGTCCTCTGGCACTATTCCCTTTTCTAATGAATCTTTACATATATGTAATAGTGCCTCTGCTAGCTCTTAATATTTTAATAATCGCAGATGCAATCCATCCAGACCAGGGGTTTTATCCGCTCTAAGTTTAATTAGTTTATCAATTATCTCCCCCCTTTCTATCTTAAATGTCTTTATATATTTTTTGATTTCTTCTAATGTCATGCCCACCCTGTTAGTCTCCCTGGCAAAGTTCAATATTCAATATTCCTGCCATTTCGATGTCATTACCTGCGCATTTATCTTGTGCATCCCTTAGTGGCCCTACCCCATCCTGATTTTTCTTTTGTTATTTATACGTCTGTAGAATACTTTACTGTTTTTATTTTCCTTGATAATTTAATCTTGTAGTTCCTCTTTGCTTTCCTAATTGATTTTTTGACTCTTTCCTAACCTCTTCGTGTTCCCTTTTGTCATCCTCTCCTTTATTGTCTATGTAATTAGAGTACGCCTTTTTCTTTAGTTTAAGTTTTACCCTTATCTCTTTATTCATCCATGGCGTTTCATTACTGGTTCATTTATTCTTGTTTTTTGGAGGTATATATTTCTCCTGAACTTTCTTGATCATCGTTTTAAATATTTCCCACTGCTGTTCTATTTCAGTCAAAAAAAATTTCCAATTTACCTTCCCTAGTTCCATTCTCATCCTCTCAAATTAACTATTTTACAATCTATTACTTTGGTCTTTGCCTTACTTATGTCTTTCTCAATAATTATTTTAAACCATATTATGTTATGATCGCTATTGCCTAGATGTTCCCCTATGCTTACTTCTCTTGCTGACATTTTAATGCAGTACTGAGGGTGTCCTGTATTGTAGGAAATGCTGTCCTTCAGATGGGATATTAAGCCAAAGCCATGTCTGTCTTTTCCAGAAGTTGAGGTTGGGCATTAAAGGTCCCGTGTTACTGTTTGAAGAAGAGCAGAGAATTCTGTTATTGTCTTGGCCAACGTTCCTCCTTGAACCATTACCGTTTTAAAAAAAGACTTATTTATCTCATTGCTGTTTTTGTGATCTTGCTGTATACAAAATGGCTACCATGTTTACCCACAAGTAATTTATTGTGTTTGAGATGCTTTGGGACATTTCTAAGAGATGTCTTAGCATTGTACAAATGCAAGTCTTAATGTAGATGTAAGTATGTTATTTAAATTAATCAATGATCACAGGGAAATTAATACAAAATTGGCACATCTAACTGGGATTAAAATTTACTTTTTTTATCACCCACAACTTTGTGGAAGACACACCAGATTAATGATCTGCGGAAATAAACTTTATCAAAGTGAGACTGGAGCGTAGTAAACTTGAGGGGGGTTAATTCGATAACCCCCGAATCCGGGCATGGGGGTTGCGGTGAGCGATTAACCTGTGCCCTGTCGTTGAGATGCAGGCAGCGCGTGAGATTCGTGCTGCCTGGTCATTTACCTGATATCTGCGAATAGCCAGGCCTAGTTGCGCTGTTGAGTGGCTGCTCACCAGCAGGGGGCCCCAATATCGCGTGAGTGGCCAGCACCTCTTGAAGGCAGCTTGCACCTCTTGATGGCATCACTGATTTGCAAAATATAAGATTCGGGCCTGCATGGAATCTGAACGGAGATCAGACATCGCACATGTAAAACACAGATGCAGGTCCCGTCCCTATGTTTACAAACTGTTGAGTTATGTTAAAACATTGAATAAAAGTTGCGCACTACTAAATCCCACATTCTCCGATCTGCATGCCAGTCCTCACCAATCTTTCGATCTGAGCTTGTACCAGGTCTGTGAGAGAGTGTGCACCAAGGTTCTCTGCTGATACATTAGCGGGCTTGGTGCAAGAGGTGGACAGAAGGAGGGGCATCCCTATATCCGCAGGGGGGCAAGAGGCCGTCCAGACATATGCTCAAGAGGCAGTGGGAGTCAGTAGGGGACGAAGTCAATGCCATAGTACCAGGAACATGGATGCAGTGCAGGAAGAAGTTCAGTGTTTTGACATGAGTGGTCAAGGTGAGTGAGGTCAACTGTCAGGTGGCATCTCCTACCAACTGCACCACTAACTGCATCCACTGCTCCACGCACTACAGCCCCCATCACCCACATACCAATAAACTCTTTCAATCAGTACTCAACTTTTCCAATCAGATGCTTCCTCTCACCCTCACACATTACCACTGTTGCAAGCCGCACACCCACAACTCACATGTCACACAAACTGGTAGCTATTCAACCATGAAAGGCACATCACCCAAACATCTTGCAGGACACTCACCGATACATGTCCCGCTTTCTTGCAGGAGAAGATGGTGCATAACAGGAGGCAGCAAGTGGCAGTGGCTCCATGGAACATGAACCTGCTGTCCTCGCTCAGAATGAAAGCATTCCTGTCCCACCCCTGCCACTCCACTAGTGCCCTTGCTGTCGCCTGTCAGCTAGCCAGCCCACTCCCTGTATAGAGTGTTGAAACTTTATTATAGGAAGATAGGAACAGGAGTAAGCCATTTAGCCCCTCGAGCCTGTTCCGCCATTCAGTGAGATCATGGTTGATCTGTGACCTAACTCCATATACCTGCCGTAACCCTATATCCCTTAATACCTTTGGTTAACAAAAATTTGTCAATAGAGTCATAGTCATAGAGTCATAGAGTTATACAGCACGGATAGAGGCCCTTCGGCCCATCGTGTCCGCGCCGGCCATCAGCCCTGTCTACTCTAATCCCATATTCCAGCATTGGGTCCGTAGCCTTGTATGCTATGGCATTTCAAGTGCTCATCCAAATGCTTCTTGAATGTTGTGAGGGTTCCTGCCTCCACAACCCAATCTCAGATTTAAAATTAACAATTGAGCTTGCATCAACTGCCGTTTGCAGAACAGCATTCCAAACTTCTACCACCCTTTGCGTGTAGAAGCATTGCCTAACTTCACTCCTGTAAGGCCTGGCTCTAAATTTTCGGCTATGTCCCATAGTCCCAGTATTCAAGTATAGGAGACCTCCAAAAGCAGGTAAATATGCATCAGCAGCCAGAAGCAATAATCCAGCAACAAACCTGTAAATCCTGCATGGTCCCTTTAAATAGTGCTGGTAGGGGGTCCTCCATGCTGTTTACGACCTGTTCAGCTGTACGAGGTTAAGACAGTGTATTGGCTGGAGCATTGAGTTCCAAAATCGTATCTGTCCCTTTAAATCAGCAGAGCACACTGATCTATCGCATATTCTCCTTCCTTTACATTCTGCTGGTGTTCGTTATCTGCGCCTGTGCAAACGCCTTTACCAAGATTGTGTCCTGTGCATGTCACGCTACAAGTGTGCGTGTGCATTCCAGACGCCACTTTAGATCCTTAAGAGACCGCGTAGCGCCTACAGAACGTGCGCTACGTGGCCCAATTTATAGCCCGTGACTTTCAATCTCAAGATAATGTAGAGAAGCAATTTAAAAAATGCAAATAGAATGTTGGGACACATAACCAGAACAGTAGAGTAGAAGTCTGCAAAGGTAATGTTGAGGCCTTATGATGCACTGGTCTGAATTCACTTTTAGTACTTTGTGGAATTATGATCAACACACTTCAAAAGGGACATATGTACATTGGGGAGGGTGCAGGGAATTGCAAGAAGAATAATCATGCGTGTAAAAGGAATAGGCCATGAGGAAAGATTAGAGAAAGAAGAAAGTTATAAGGGCATGTTATCAGGGTATATAAACTACTAAATGATATAGATAGCTTCACGATGAGTCAGACCAGTCGAACAAGAGAAAATCTATGGGCTGCCAGCAGTGCAGCGGAAGGCCTGGGAATTAGGCCTGGAGTACTCTGGTGATTTTTGGGAGGGGGGACCTGTTTGAAGCAGGACCTCTGTCCACACCAAACATGGATGGCCCTGACATCAGAAGGGGAGGACTGGTGGGAGGGAATTCCCAGGCCTGGAACCTCCCCATCCCCAGCCTGATTTACATTGAGCAGCAGATATGCAGTGGCCCTCGGCCTGGCTTCAGCGGGGCCTGCCTGAGGGTTCAGATTTGGGTTTCAACCTGGACTCACTCAATAAATTGTGCCCTCTTCTGACTTCTTTATATCAATCTTTTTGGCCGGTGGCACTGGCAGCACTTCGAGCAGCTCATAGAGTTATACAGCACGGATAGAGGCCCTTCGGCCCATCGTGTCCGCGCCGGCCATCAAGCCCAGTCTAATCTAATCCCATGTTCCAGCATTTGGTCCGTAGCCTTGTATGCTATGGCATTTCAAGTGCTCATCCAAATGCTTCTTGAATGTTGTGAGGGTTCCTGCCTCTACAACCCTCCCAGGCAGTGAGTTCCAGACTCCAACCACCCTCTGGGTGAAAAAGTTCTTTCTCAAATCCCCTCTAAACCTCCCGCCTTTTACCTTGAATCTATGCCCCCTTGTTATAGAACCCTCAACGAAGGGAAAAAGCTCCTTAGTATCCATCCTATCTATGCCCCTCATAATTTTGTACACCTCAATCATGTCCCCCCTCAGCCTCCTCTGCTCCAAGGAAAACAAACCCAATCTTCCCAGTCTCTCTTCATAGCTGAAGCGCTCCAGCCCTGGTAACATCCTGGTGAATCTCCTCTGCACCCTCTCCAAAGCGATCACATCCTTCCTGTAGTGCGGCGACCAGAACTGCACACAATACTCCAGCTGTGGCCTAACCAGTGTTTTATACAGCTCCATCATAACCCCCTTGCTCTTATATTCTATGCCTCGGCTAATAAAGGCAAGTATCCCATATGCCTTCTTTACCACCTTATCTACCTGTTCCGCCGCCTTCAGGGATCTGTGAACTTGCACACCAAGATCCCTCTGACCCTCTGTCTTGCCTAGGGTCTTCCCATTCATTGCGTATTCCCTTGCCTTGTTAGTCCCTCCAAAGTGCATCACCTCGCACTTTTCCGGGTTAAATTCCATTTGCCACTGTTCCGCCCATCTGACCAACCCATCTATATCGTCCTGCAGACTGAGGCTATCCTCCTCGCTATTTACCACCCTACCAATTTTGTATCATCAGCGAACTTACTGATCATACCTTTTACATTCATATCCAAGTCGTCAGGGCCTCATTTCCCACCACCACCTATCTTCTGGCAGGTGCCCGAGACTTGTCCATAGTAGCATGGGTGCCCAGTGGTCATGTGTTAATGAGGGAACTGCCCTCTGACCTTGGATAGTTTTGTGGGGTCAGGTGTGAAGGTTCATGGCAGGCGCTTCCTAGCACTTAACTGTGGAGTGGCCCCGCAGATGTTTGAAGCTTCAATGTAATAAATACCAAGCAACGTGGTGGAATCAAAAATGTTAATCAAAATATGGTTGCTTGCTAGGCTGGAGTGATGAGCTTTGATGGACTGAAAGACCTTTTCCCATCCCTGACATTTTATGTTCTGTCTATTAAAAGGGAGTTGTTTGAATAACTGTTTAAATATAGGATTGAAGGTGTGGTGACCTGAGCAGTCCAGTATGTCAAACTATAATTGCACTCCTTTAGGGTCCATGCCTATTTTATATGTGGAATACAACCTCTCTGGTTTCAATAGAGTGGAATGAAATGTTATAGGGTGTGTGTATTTATGTGTATATATTGTATAATATTGGAGAACTGCTTCTTGAGGAGCTGTTGTCAGCAGCAAACCAGCACTGTAAATACAGCATGAGTTTGATATACTGCAATTTGCTCTCAGTTGCTTTTCTGGGTCTAATTTTGTACAAGCCAATAAGGTGGCTTTGGCCAAAGTCCAACTTCAAGCACACTGGAGTGAGGGAGATACCACTAAAAATGAATGGGCAGCATGCCCAAAGCATAGTGTGCGTCAGTAACTTTTTACACAATAACTGTGAAATTTGGAACCCAAAAAACATCAAGGGGATGAATTTCCTCAGAGCTTATCCCACTTTGCCAGAAGTTTGATGGAAACTCCATTTACGCATGTAAATAGGGTTAGCGCCGAACTTCTACCGAAGGGCAGCGGGAGAAGCTGAGGAAATTCATCCCCTAAGTATCCTGTGGTGTCTGCCCTTCATCGAATTGCCTTTTCATGTCAAAGTAAATCTTTAGAACTTTATCTTGTAAATTTTATCTATAGTTATTCACCTCCCCCAGGTGACCAAGGTGGGTAGAAACTATGTCAGTACAAACAGTTTACAATCTGTTGCAAGGAGCAGGCTCAATTTGCCAGGCGGCCTTTATTATTCCACACTACTTTATTGTGCTCTTATATTGTTACTGCCTTGAGTCATCAGTGGTCCAAAATTAATATTGGATTATTTGACCAGAAATATATGACAGTATTTTGAAACAAAAAAGGTTTTTCTTTATTTCCTTTTGTTAGTGAATGTAAAACCTGTAGATTGACTTTTTAAAGGGACAATGACAAAGTAGTTGAAAAACATTTTAGAGACAGAGATTCTAAAGATTTGTATGTCAATGTTGTCATGATGACAAGCATAAGTGACACGATATGTTTCAGTGACATTTATGGTATTGTACCATGTATTGGCAAACAAATGTAGAAAGGTTTTTTTTTAATTTGTTCGTGGGATGTGGGCGTCACTGACAAGGCCAGCATTTATTGCCCATCTGTAATTGCACTTGAGAAGGAGTTGGTGAGCCGCCTTCTTGAACCGCTGCAGTCCGTGTGGTGAAGGTTCTCCCACAGTGCTGTCAGGTAGGGAGTTCCAGGATTTTGACCCAGCGACAATAAAGGAACGGCAACATATTTCAAGTCGGGATCGGGATGATGTGTGACTTGGAGGGGAACGTGCAGGTGGTGTTGTTCCCATGTGCCTGCTGCCCTTGTCCTTCTAGGTGGTAGAGGTCAAGGTGTGGGAGGTGCTGTCGAAGAAGCCTTGGCGAGTTGCTGCACTGCATCCTGTGGATGGTACACACTGCAGCCACTGTGCGCCGGTGGTGAAGGGAGTGAATGTTTAGGGTGGTGGATGGGGTGCCAATCAAGCGGGCTGCTTTGTCCTGGATGGTGTTGAGCTTCTTGAGTGTTGTTGGAGCTGCACTCATCCAGGCAAGTGGAGAGTATTCCATCACACTCCTGACTTGTGCCTTGTAGATGGTGGAAAGGCTTTGGGGAGTCAGGAGGTGAGTCACTCGCCATAGAATACCCAGCCTCTGACCTGCTCTTGTAGCCACAGTATTTATGTGGCTGGTCCAGTTAAGTTTCTGGTCAATGGTGTCCCACAGGATTTTGATGTTGGGGGATTCGGCAATAGTAATGCTGTTGAATGTCAAGGGGAGGTGGTTAGACTTTCTCTTGTTGGAGATGGTCATTGTCTGGTGCAAATGTTACTTGCCACTTATCAGCCCAAGTCTGGATGTTGTCCAGGTCTTGCTGCATGCGGGCATGGACTGCTTCATTATCTGAGGGGTTGCGAATGGAACTGAACACTGTGCAATCATCAGCGAACATCCCCATTTCTGACCTTATAATGGAGGGAAGGTCATTGATAAAGCAGCTGAAGATGGTTGGGCCTAGGACACTGCCCTGAGGAACTCCTGCAGTAATGTCCTGGGGCTGAGATGAACGGCATCAACAACCACTACCATCTTCTTTTGTGCTAGGTATGACTCCAGCCACTGGAGAGTTTTCCCCCGATTCCCATTGACTTCAGTTATACTTGGGCTCCTTGGTGCTACACTCGGTCAAATGCTGCCTTCATGTCAAAGGCAGTCACTCTCACCTCACCTCTGGAATTCAGCTCTTTTGTCCATGTTTGGACCAAGACTGTAATGAGGTCTGGAGCCGAGCGGTCCTGGCGGAAAACAAACTGAGCATCGGTGAGCAGGTTATTGGTGAGTAAGTGTTGCTTGATAGCACAGGCGACGACACCTTCCATCACTTTGCTGATGGTTGAGAGTAGACTGATGGGGCGGTAATTGGCTGGATTCGATTTGTCCTGCTTTTTGTGGACAGGACGTACCTGGGCAATTTTCCACATTGTCAGGTAGATGCCAGTGTTTTGGCTGTACTGGAACAGCTTAGCTAGAGGTGCGGCTAGTTCTGGAGCACAAGTCTTCAGCACTACAGCTGCTGAACACGTGCCTTTTCATTGCTCAGAAACAGTAAGTTCCAAATTTAGTCACATCTGCCTAATGCAGTTACCTTGCAGACACCTTCAGATGATTGTATGGATTTGGTGTGGAAATAGATTATTTTGAACAAGCAGTATTCAAATTCTTAAGAACTGCTGTTGACCTATGCAGACAAGTACAATTAATGAGCATTCAGGAAATTAGCTGCTGAATGGTACCTGAATGGTAGTGTGAGTGTTCATAACAGACAACAGAGGTGTATTGTAATAACATAAACATTAAACCAAACCAACTGTATTTTACAATCCTAAAGTTACCCAGCAAAGGGTAACGTTAGCTGAAAAGTCAAACCGACACAACTACCTTTCTTTCTCTTTTAATTTGATGTACAATTCCAGCCTTTTCTGAGGTTCTTTAATTTTTTTTTAATTAATTTCAGGTTACATTTCCTGGTCCCTTTACCATGGCTTAGGGCCAGTGCTTTGGTACTTTCCACTTCAGGTTTTGGGACTCACAGGCTATGAAATCTTTGCTGCTGCATATGTCTCTCCCTTAATATTAAACATCACCCCAGTCTGGAAATTGGTTAACAACAAATATGTCCTTGCTCTTCTCAGGCTAATTACTCTAGGTAAGTGAGTTCTTTGTTTCTCGATAAGTGGTAAACATGTAACATCTCATTTATAGTGGTACCTGCACCTGCTCTGTTCTAAACTACTGCAAGTAATACCTGAGGCAGCGTGAGTCAACCAGTATACACTTCATCACAGAATGGGCTGATGGTGAAACAAATCCCCGTAGTATTAAATGCGCACAAACATAAAAACATCAAAGTCACGACACACTGTGTGATGGACCATGTACTGATCTGTGTCTTGTCCTGGATTACATGAAGGATATCATCAGGTACAAAGTCAGTGCAGAACCAGGGCCCTGGTTTAACCCCTGATTCTTCTCTTCTGAACGAGTTATGAGTCCTCTGATACCTCACTTAAAAACCCTTCTTCATGTGTGAGCCTAGACAACAAGGTGTGGCAGGTTGTTTGACTTTGGAGTGGTGGCGTATTACAGCTGCGCCCAATCCTTTTTACCTGATACCCACGCACACACAAATGAATCCTAGGTTTTACAATGGAGATATGAAAAATTATACAGGATCTATTATAGTGTTTACAGAGTAAATCCCAGGAGTGAAATAACTGAATATTTCAAAAGTAATTGGACAAGGGTGTAAATAAATTCTCTTTTGGTTTATAAACATCAATGTGAAACCATTTAATTTTAAAATTATAGTGGATTAAATCAAGTGATTACAATAAAGGTAAACTTTAGATTTTCATCAAGTAATCTAAATAATACACTTTTCTCATTCTATGCCTCCAACCAAGATGAACTGATGATGTGACTTCTGCTAAGTGGCTGCCAAATGATGAGCTGCAGTGTACAAGTCACATCCACAGGTTTGCAGGTTATAAAATCTGTTTTGAGGTGTGACTTATGCACTGCATTTTATTGAACTAACGATGAACTATTCAATAATATATTGCTTTGCAGAGATTCTAAAAATGTCCTATTCATAATAAGCACAAAACAGTATCACAAGAAACATTAAGGAGGAAGGCCCAACAGTTTTGAAACATTTAACTTTCTCTGTTTCATTTTAAATCTAATTTTTTTTAATAGATTTGTTCATTATACTGAATAATCAGAATGATTAAAAGTGAGAAGGTCTCCAATTCTGAACAGTTGTTCAATTAATAATACTATTTGATATCCAAGCTGGGCAGTGTTAGTGAAGTTCATTAAATAATGCTGTCTCACTTGCACACGATCGAGTGCCCTGATTTCCTCCAAACCCACTGTACACATGCAGGCATGTATGCAATATGTCATAAGTTGTGACTGTGTACCAGCAGTAGTATAACTTGACTGCATGCACACTGGTGGGTAAATGTTCCTTTAGTGCTCCAGGCACAGAGCTTGATGTGCTGGGAATACCTATTGGGAATTTGGGCATGTGCTTTTAATAGAAAGAAAATTGTGAAAGGCACAAGTCTGAATTCCCAATATGTGCCCTCAGCTTGCAAAGCTCCATGCCAAGAATGCTGATATTTACCTCTATGTCTGTCTACTGGCACTGTATAAATAGGGACAAAAACAACCGCTCGGTCCATCTTATCTCATCCATTCAAAAATTCTACAGTGCCCCTTGTTACAATTCAGGGTGCCTCTCAACTTTATTTATTCATGGTCACAACAGAAGGCAGTTTGCATAAGCAAACTCACATCTATGATCTAAAAAAATATATTTTTATGTTCTGAAAGGTCAGATTTACACTGCAGTTAAGTATAGGATAGTTAAAATGTTGTGATGTGCCCAGGCATTGCATTCTGGAAATTTTTCCAGTTGACTATAAAAGTCACTATAAAAATGATCAAAACATCATGGCCTAGAAATTGGATTGTGCTGCGCCCGTTTTATAGGTGTAAAGCAGGCGCTCATGGATTCAATACGGCAGGCGGCGTGCACGCACTCATTCCGTGCCAGAAGTGCATTGCCTACCATTTTGGTTAGAGCTCCCCCGTACACGTCCAGGGCGCACACCTGAAACTGGCATTGGGCCTATCACATATACAGATCAGGGGTATTCGCTTGTTTCAGGCCCTTTTGCAAAATTGGACAACCTCAAGAGGGTAGAAAAAGAAAAATTGAGATCCACAAATGTATATTTTACAAATCAATTATCTGTGTTATCTTTCTTTTGCTTGCTGTTATGCAAAGTAAAAAGAGTACTGAATGAGGAATAAATGTGTCTTGTATACTTTCAAATATATAAAGTGATTAGTTTACATCATTTTCTACTGTATACTTGACAGGAAGTAAGCACTGGATGGAAACTAAAGCTTCACAATGACTATCAGTACGGTATCATATGCCCTGTATCATATAGCAACGAACATTTCTAGTAGGAAGGAGAATATGTGAATTTTATATGTATGTGTATCTGTGTATGTTTTCAGAATCATACCTCTCAAAAACCTAGGTTTTACAATGGAGATATGAAAAATTATACAGGTTCTATTATAGTGTTTACAGAGTAAATCCCAGGATACAAGCTTACAGGTATATTAACAGCATTTTGTATATAGATATATGTATGTGAAATTGTTAGGTTGTAGAATTCGTTCTTGTGCTGCTTTATGCATTGCAGGTTAATTTAATGGAACTCTGATTATCCGCTAATTTTCATTATCCTTCAGAGAGTTCCCCGCTCATTATGGCAGATAATCTAGGTTCCATTGTAAGTAAAACTGAAGTGGGTCAACATTGCAGAATGCATTATATCATGTTCTACAGGAATGTAGATGCCTGATTGTTTCTCGATATTGGATTCTGTGCTGATATTCTAAAGTTGCAATACAGATCCTAAAATAGAGAACATTTTTAAAAGAATTTTTTTTTCACATAGAACAGAGGATTGTTTGGTTAAAATGCGTGATCTGCAGAAAAAATTTAGATATATCTTCAAAACAGTTCAACATAATTGACACTACCAAATTACAGCAAAGTACTTGTGTGTGATTAATTAGATGCTTCAGTACCTGCCTGAAAAATATGAATTATTTTTCTGATGTTGCAAAAATCAAAAGGAGTAATAGTTCTCTTATGCTATTGTAGGAAGAAGTTATTTGTGTTAAAATATCATATTTGTATTGCAGGGACCATTGCTTCGTTTCAGGCCTCTAACCCTGTGACCCGGCTGCTGTTACTGGCTCTTGGTGTATCGTCAGCCCTGCTTGTTCAAGCTGTCACTTGGTGGTCAGGAAGCAGTCAGCAAAGGTATCAGTTTTTTTTTGTCTATTGTACTGTTTTGTGTCTTTTGATCTTTTTTGTCTGGACAAATTGTAGAATTTAAGCAAAAAATACAGTGGCACAACAAAAAAAGAATATATAATAGTCTTGTGATTGCTAGCTTGCTATCTGTAGTCAGAAACTATTTATCAGAATACTACTTATGATTATTTTGCTGTATTATTACACATCCATGCTAAATGAATATCATGTAATGTATTGCATTAATGGATATAATATTTGACCATTTATCCGAATCATTCATTTATTCAGACAGGGGTGTTTGGCAAACCATTCAGATGTATATGTCTCTCCAATCTGTGAAGGTATCCAAAGAGTGTCTTTAACAAGTAGCCCTGTAGTGACAATAGTGAAATCTTGGAATTCTGTTCAGAGGATATGAATTGAATTCAGCTTCTTTCCGTAGGTGGTTCCCAGCCAGGCTGCTGTATAGAATGGCTTACAGTGTTGATGTGGTCCATTTTTTGGTGCTGGGGGGGCAGGGGTTGGGGGATGGAGGAATGGCAGAGGACACATTATTACTCTATCAAGCATGCCTTCTGTCAGATGATAGAGTACCTTTGAAGTTGGATAAAGAAATACCTATGGCCCATACAAAAACATTCTTCGCTGAAGGTTGAGGAAAGCAATGAAAAAGGACAAACTAGAATTTATTTGAAGTGAGGTTTTGTGGATAAATTATTGAAAACTGAATGTAAAATAATTGGACTGACAACTGAGTGGTTACACAAAAGCAACTCTTTAGGTATACCCAAATGTAATGTCTTCCCACAAAGGGTAAACAAATACTAACATATTTATTGGATTTTGTATTTATAGGCTCTGCAGAATCTGGGGTTTCATTCTGGGTCATGTGGTACTACTTGTACTCAGGATCTGGCATACCTCCCTGAACCCAGTGTGGACATGCAACACATTCAACTCTTTAATACTGTCCCTGGGTGCAATAGGGACTTTGGACAGAATACATTCAGGTAAAGAAAACATTCAAGCAATACAGTGTAATGTTCAAGGAAGTTACATTGTTCCTCTGGCTAGTCTAGGTAGAAACTGCTGGCTAAGCATTCTTAACATTTATTTCAGATTTTTTTTTAATTTTGAAAAGTAAATTTTTCGGAATATTTATGATTTGCCAAATAGTATCCTTTGACCAGGTAGAAATCCATTTGACAGGTTTATTTAGCATTTAGCTGTGGCTCGATTGGGTAATCTTTATAATGAAACGGTGGAAATACACAACCTGAAATGTTGGGTCTTTTTTGGTTAGAACATGCAGATTCTGGGACGATATTATAGAATTTTTTAAAATTATGAAATGATGGAACAGGATAGGTAAAAGCAGACTGTTCCATAGTTGAGGGGTCAAGAACGAAGGGCCACAGATATAATATTTAATGTAAAACATTTAGAACAGGGGTCAGGAGAAACTTCTTCACACAGAGTTGTGAGGCTGTAGAATTCACTTCCAGGGTTAGTGGTTGGGGCAGAAACTATGTCCATTCAAGATTAGATTGGATAGGTGGATGAAGGGATACGAGAACAGGCTGGGTAAATGTGATTAGAAATATTTGCATGTGTGCAGGGTAAACACCGACATGAACTGGTTGGGCCGAATTACCTGGTTCTGCGTTGTAACTTCTATATATTTCCATGTATAACAGCTATAAAGTGGGGGGGGGGGCAATTTCCTCTTTTTTTAAATGAAGGAATTCACAATATGAATTGGATGCCTATTGGAGTCAACAGTTGATTTTTGATTGTTATGTGGTTTTGCAGGTTAGAAAATTAACACTACCATTGACCACTATTATGCTGTCACTAAGGTGAAACTCATTAACACTACTGGGTTGAAGGCTCTGCACCCGGCAAGTTTTGAATAAAATAATTTCCTCGGGACTTATTGTTGCTTAATTTAGTGCAAAACGTCCATGCTGGTGCAAAACAAAAGGGAACAGAGTATTTTACAGTACAGTCGCACAATTCGACAGCACCTCCCAAACCCGCGAACTCTACCACCTAGAAGGACAAGGGCAGCAGGCGCATGGGAACAACACCACCTGCACGTTCCCCTCCAAGTCACATACCATCCCGACTTGGAAATATATCGCCGTTCCTTCATTGTCGCTGGGTCAAAATCCTGGAACTCCCTTCCTAACAGCACTGTGGGAGAACCGTCACCACATGGACTGCAGCGGTTCAAGAAGGCGGCTCACCACCACCTTCTCAAGGGCAATTAGGGATGGGCAATAAATGCCGGCCTTGCCAGCGACGCCCACATCCCGTGAACGAATAAAAAAAAACAATTGTGGACATTTCATTGTAAAGGCTACAATTTTGTGTTCTGAGATTCATGGGGCCCGATGTTACCAGGGCTGCGGGTTTGTGGCGGGGGGGATATTGGGCGCGTGGGTAACGCGCCCGGCGAAATCAGTCAGCTCCCCGCGCGATCGTAGCATAATTGGATTCATTTACCTGGTCTTCCGGGTTCCCCACTGCTGATCTGCGCGTCGGGCGGGCTGCGCATGCGCAGTAAGATCTGTCAGCTGGAGGAGCTCTATTTAAAGGGGCAGTCCTCCACTGACAGATGCTGCAACAAATAGAAAAAATTACAGCATGGAGCAGCCCAGGGGGAAGGCTGCTCCCAGTTTAATGATGCCTCACTCCAGGTATCAATACGCGGGGTGAGGAGGAGGGGGAGGACAGAGATCTTCCCCCTGGCGGGCGGGAGGAAGCGGCCTGCCTCTGCCACCAGGAAGGCCTGGCTCGAGGTGGCAGAGGAGGTCACCTGCACCACCAACATATCGCCCACCTGCATACAATGCAGGAGGCGCTCCAATGACCTCAGTAGGTCAGCCGAAGTGAGTACACTTACTCTTTCCCCTTCACTCCGTCTGCCACGTCACCGCCCCCAACCCACATCTCCTTCTGCACTGCCAACACTACTCTGTCACATCACCCCTCATACCCACTCAAACCTCATCCTCATCTTACCTGCACCTACTCACCTCGCCAGTACTTATCCCGCCACTACCACTCAACTCAATCCTCATACATTCTCATGGCTCTATCTCATACTCACCCTCTCGTGCATCTCTTTCACGGTCAGCCTCACTCAACCTGCCACTACCCGTGCTGCAGCCACAGGGCACGCATCACATATGTGCAGTAGGCAGCGTAAGGCAAACGTGTCGTGAGCATGAAGGGGATGCACAAGGGTGTTTGAGGGTTTGTCACGGTTGTTACTTATATTTAATTTCTGAGCAACTCACATCACATATTATATTGGCACCACTACTGCCATGTCTTCGCGAATCTTGTCTGGTTTGTGCAATAATGCCCTTTCCTGAGGATCACTATGAAGACCCGCAACTGATGACACCCATTGTGTCACTGCAGAGTGGGTGTAGGTGTATTTGCAGGGCTCTTTTGTGCAGACGGCTGAGAGACGTCGGCGATGTCCCCGGTTGCACCCTGGAAGGATGCGGAGGAGAGGTTGTTGAGGGCAGTGGTGACTTTGACAGCGACAGGTAAGAAGATGGTGCTCAGGCCAGCCGGGAGCTGCTTGGTATGAAGGAGGCTGCAGATGTCCACGACTACATGTCGAGTGACTCTGAGCCTCCGTGTGCACTGCTGCTCAGAGAGGTCCAGGAAGCTGAGCCTTGGTCTGTGGACCCTGTGGCGAGGGTAGTGCCCTCTGCGACGCATCTCTCTCTGCGGGAGCCCTCCCTCCTGCTGTACAGGTGGATGTGTCACAGCACTCTGTTGTGGAGCTCCACGTGTCAGAGGTGGACGGCGTGGATGGCGAGGCTGGTGATGCTGTTCACCCTCCGAGGAGGTCATGACTGCAGCTACGGCGGCCCCCATCCGGAAGATGTACATCTGAGGGGGTCCGCAAGGTAGGTACATATCTCTGGACCCCGGGGTAAGCGTGCAGGTTGATGACTTTGATTGTCAGGAGGAGGGTGGTGGAGGCCAAACTTTGTCCCATGTGACAGAGTGGCCTCCTGCAATGAGTGAGGGTCTCCCCCCCACCTGTCAAATGGACCTTTGCAGCTGCCACAGGCTGACAGCTGCAACAGGTCCATTTGAACTAGGAGTGTTTCCCCCCGTGTGGGAAACAGTCCCAGTTTGCTCTAAAATCCCACCCCTCCTCACATAATCCCTTAATTAGGTCAGTTAATGACCTGAACAAGCAAAATAAATACATTCACGTGGCATCCCGCTGGCTTTAATTGCCCAGCGGGGGCTGCGCGCGCACGCCGGCGCGTCAGTGGGGAACCCGGAAGTGCGTGGGTTCGAGGCGGGCTCCGGTCCCGCTACGGGATTTCCCGATTTTCGGGGCCCCCCCGCCAGGAACGCACTCGATAGCGGGTGCTAAAATGCTGCCCATGGTTTTCAACTCCTTGCAAGCATTTACAGTAACTTGTAGTACAATACTTTAATGCTTGCTTCAGTGACTTTTTAAAATATATTTGAACATTTACTGCATCTGATAGCATGTTTCCTGCAGTTTTTTAAAAATATGTTTCATAATTTATGTTTTTATGTATTGGCACTTCAGAGTTACAGAGAGTCTTGAAATCCGATGGTGTCTAAATATCTGAGGTTTTACTCTGCTTATTTGTCAATTTCCTGTAGCATTGCACATGGGAAATCAAGACTAAGTGCAGTATTCAGGTCAAGAAGGGTTAGAGGGCAGGGTCTATTGGAGCAAGGCAGGATAGAAGAGAAAAGGAGAGGAGAATGGGAGAGGGGAATGGGGGAAGAGAGGGCAGAATAAGAGGGAGGAGAGTGGGGAATGGGTGGAGGGCAATGGAGCAGAGGAGTAGGAGGCTGGAAGAGGAAGGAGCCAGCAAAGGTACCCTTCTATCTATCAGGTACAGAATTTCATCTCTGGGTGGGGGTGATGTGGTAAGCTACCCTTCGATCTGCTGGGCCTTAAAAATCATCTCAACATGTGGTTGGAGAGGGTTAATCTATCTGTAGTATTGGTATATCATTTCAGCAGGGGTGTGGGAGAATAATGTCTCCTTTGCTGGGGGTAGGAAATGATTGTAGCAGGGCCGGTTCAGGTAGGCACATTAAATGTTGTTGCGTTTCTTTCGATAGGTCTGGGGAATTAGCAGACACCACTATTTGATAGGCCACTGGAGCTCATGGGTGTGATGGGGAGGTTAAGGCAGTGGATCTCAAGAGGACCACGTTGCAGAAAAAGGAAAAAAGTTCTGAAGAAAAAGGGGGAAAGAGATGTTGAGACAACAGTAAAAGGGAGAGACTTTGTTGTTTCATTAAATATTACTGATAGAAGTCTGACGCTGGTATTCTACACAAGATACAGCCAGATTAGTTACATTCGCTGTACCATTCAGCCAGGATGAGGTTGAATTCTTGGAGGTCATTTTCTATCGGCTCTGAATCATAAATATTTAATAGTAGGGGTGTGGGTTGCAGACAGCTCAATAAATAAATGATTCATGCAAATTAATTTACCACATATCATTTTATGAAGATGCTTTTCCTCATTCACTGGAGTTTCATTAAATTTAATGCTGGAAAGCTGCCTAAAGGCTTTTGTGTGGAAATGCTTGGCACCTCGCTACATCAGTTTATAGTAGGTGCTACTGTTTTTGAACCTAACTTTACGTAACTATTATAAATGGCCTATCACAGTGCCACCTAAAGGTTTAATGGGTACTGCATATGGACACTTTTAGAATGCATTTTCTGATAGAAACCGTGTGACACAGGAGTTTTCAAGGCATTTTGAAATGGAATGTGGTGACCCACCCAGGGATATTGATATATAATTGAAAGTTAGGTCGCAACTTTGTTGTAGCACTCTTGCCTCAGTCAAAAGGTCATGGGATCAATTCCCACACCAGAGACTTGAGCACATAATCTAGGCTGACACTTCAGTGCAATACTGATGAGGACTGCACTGTCGGAGGTTGCATCTTTTGGATGAGACGTTAAACAGATGTCTGCCTGTTCGGGTGGATGTAAAAAAGAGTAGGGGAGTTCTTCTGGTGTCTTGGTCAATAATTATCCCTCAACCAACAACATTAAAAAAGATTATCAGGACTTTTATCTCATTGCACTCAGCAAGGCCCCACAAACAGCAAATTGGCTGCTGCATTTTCCTACATTACAACAGTAACTTCAAAAGTACTTCATTGACTGTGAAGTGCTTTGGGATGTCTTGAAGCTGTGAAAGGTGCTATATAAATGCAATGTTCCTTCTTTGCAGTAGTGATTATTTTTAATTTGTTCTCCTGTGCATCAACACACAGCAGACACGTTGTTCTTGACTGGGAAAGCAGGAAGATGTTCCCAGTCCTGGAATTAGCTATTGGAAATGCTGACTCACCCACTGACTTTCCACCCTTATCTGTGATGAACCACCTGGCCTCTGCTTTGTGGTGTCTACTCACAGCCAAAAATCAGGACTTTGCCACACTTGATCAAAAATACTTTTTTCTTTAACTTTTTCCCTTGTGCTGTTAATGGAATACTTAAGGGGCAGTTGTGAATTATTATTTTAACACAGTCATTAAGAATATTCCCCACAACTTAATTGTGATTTTATTTGTTATGAATAATGAGATCTTCCTCATTTTTAAATAAGCTAAGTTTTCCCACTGCTTTCCCAAGATATCCCTTTATTATTTATGTGTTTGTATTCAAGTGACTGGATTATCTTAAGTTTTTCAGCTCCTCTGGCGCATCTGCTGGTAACTGATAGTGTTCTCAATCTATTATAATGGTGATTGTAATCAGTGATAAAAAAAATGAAACACATTGTTATTTGTGTCAGATTTTCAGAAGCTACCACAGAAAAAAGAGGAAATAAAATCTACAGAGGAAAAGAACGAGCCTGGTGCTCAGTGCAGTTGGCTTGTGAGTGGGGCAGCATTTGGGAGTTTGCAATTCCTCACGCACTGGCTATTTGGAGAAGTCTCGCTTGTCTCTCGATGGGCTGTGAGTGGTCACCCAAATTCTGGACCTGATCCTAATCCTTATGGGTAAGTGACATCATATGTTCCATGGAAATTTCAGTCTTGAGTTACAGTTAAATGTAGTAGTATATTCTGTTGTCGGCTCAAACAAATTTTTGGTATGGGACGAATGTAAACATTTTGCCTACATGGGCTACATTGTCTTGATATTACAGCATCATAATTGTGGGTTCTTTGACACAAATCATGTTCTGGCGCGATCATTACTAACATTTTAGGGATGTATTGACTGTGATCCTGACCTGCTCAGCGGCTGTAGCTGTGTCATCTGCTGCGTTCAGGCTTCGTCCTATTTTTTTTCCATCGTGTGATTATTGAACCATTCATTTACGATCCCTGCGCTTGAATGGATAGTTCTGAGGCACACCCAATATTGGCCCTCGGGTCTCATTATCATCGAACCGGCAAGCTGCGGACCACCTAATGGGCGTCCCTAGGGAGCTCGCCGAAGAAGAGGCCTCAGTTAAGTCTTTAAAGGGGACTGGGAGAGGTGGGGGGCGACCGAGAGGGGAGCAATTAGGAGAGAGCGGTAGCGGGGGCCAGGATCGGGGAGGGTGGCGGTGGCGGCAATCGGTGGGGGGGTCGAGGTGGGCGAGCGGTGGCCTGGAGCACCTTAGGTCACATTTAGACTTGATTTTTTTGAATGCAACTGATGCTAGCTGCCTCAGGGCAAACCAATATTGCAGAGTGGGCCTCAAACAGGCGTTAGGTCCTTTATTCGCATATGCGCAGGCCCTGAATGCCTATTTTTATGCCTCTACCAATATGATGGGCATTGCTCTTACGGCTCGTAATGAGCGTGCGCTTCCTGCCTGCCAAATTGAAGTCTTTGGCACCATGCCTGTTTATTAGGTGCCATCGAATTTTTAGGCTCTCAATTCTAGTATTGCACTTGATAGAAGTAGAAACAACTCTGAAAATCTGGAATAAAAACAGAAAATGTGGAAATGCACAGCAAGGTGATCAGCATGTGAAAGATATTTTGTGTTTTTTTCTTCCTCTTTTTCACTATTTTTCTCTCTTCTTCTGTTTCTCTCTTTCTCTCAACCTCTTCTCTCCCCTCTCAACAAAAATTGGAAATCTTGCTTGAAACAGGAGGTTTTGAATTTGGATTGATGTTATTGGGGTAGAGACTGTGGTTATAAACTGTGGTTTCTGAAGTGTGTGTTTTAATATAAAAGAGCTTTTTTTCTTCTTTCAGAGGTGTGATTTTGATTGCCCTGGCTCTCGGTGTGATGTTATCATTTTGGCCTTCTGTTGTTAACAGCCTTGCCTTTTGGCTAATAGGTATGGGATTCACAGTGCCTGGTAATAGTATTCTGTACTTTTAGAAAGCAATGGATTTTTTTTTCTTGTTACTCCTCCTCCTAGATGTTGGTGTGCAGACCCATGGTACTTAATCT